>NC_048229.1:49118136-49200199 GCF_002007445.2 Ailuropoda melanoleuca
GGCGGGAGCGGCAGCAGCACCGGCAGCCCCGGCGGCGCGGCCCCGGCCCCGGCCCCGGCCGGCATGTACCGCTCCGGGGAGCGCCTGCTGGGCGGCCACGCGCAGTCCGCGGAGCAGCGGGACTTCCTGCCCCTGGAGACGACCAACAACAACAACAACCACCATCAGCAGGCGGCCTGGGCCCGCCGGGCTGCCTCGGGCCCCTCGGCGTCCCCGTCCCCCTCCGCGTCCTCGTCCCCACACTCCTCCGCCGCCGTCCCCGCCGTGGAGCCCGCGGACCCGGCCTCAGGCAGCAGCAACAAGAGGAAGCGCGACAATAAGGCCAGCACCTACGGACTCAACTACAGCCTGCTGCAGCCCAGTGGAGGGCGGGCCGCGGGGGGCGGCCGGGCCGACGGCAGCGGGGGCGTGTACAGCGGGACCCCGTGGAAGCGGAGGAACTACAACCAGGGAGTCGTGGGGTGAGTGGTGGCCCTGCGGCCTGGTGGCCTGGCCCTTGCACACGCGCAGCCGGGCACACGCCCACAGAAGGTGGATTGGGGGAGCCTGGGCGAGGCCACCCCCCTCGGCCTGCCTTCATTGCTGCTTCTCTGGGGGTTGATGGCCATCCGTCATCCCTCCGCCATCCACACCTTCCCCCACTCGTTCTTAGCGGTCCACACCTTTTCCCCCTCCCCCTCAGCCTTCCAGGCCTTTTCTGGACATCCCCTCAGCCATCCACATCCTCCCCTCACCTCCCTTAGTCATCCACACTCTCCCCCTTAAGAGTCCACACCTTTCCCGGCCCCCTTATCCATCTACTCTTTCCTCCCATCCCCCCTAGTCAAACACACATTCCCCAGTTTCCCCCCTCCAGCCTTCCCCATCTTGCTCCGCATCAACACACCCCAAGATGAAGTCTGTTAGCACTGGCAAATCATTGATTCCCTGAGAACATTTCTGTGTTAGTGCCTTTTGATGGTACAGGACCTGGAGGTGCTTTCCTTGCCAAGAATAGAAACATCCAGAAAGCTCCTCCCCCTCCCCCAATCCCAAACAGGAATCCTGTCAGCCCTGTAAGGTTTTGCCTGCTGTTGACCCTTTTGCCCGTCTCTTAATTTTTTATTTAAGATAATTTTCTGATATTAGCGTGCCTTTTGCTGTGGGGATTGAGAAATAAGGTGACAGCTAAGTTTAGGCTGGTGGAGATGGTGAGCTCTTCTGAGGCCGATAGAACTTTCTAGGAGTTCAGGATCCTCGGCTCTAGCTTCTCACTGTAAAGTTGTCATCCTAGCAGATACAGCCAATGCTTTTCATTCTAGGGGTAGCTTCATGCTAATGAGTGAATGTTGCACCATTAATGACTTTCTGTTTAAAGTTCAGCTGTTACAAAATGGAATCTTACCTGACCCTTGGTGAACTATGTACATAAGCAGGGAATGTTTCCAGCTAAATATCCCTTCTAGAAGAGCCCCTGTGCTGGAATAGGTTACTGAGTCTTTTTTAATTTTGTAAAATAAAAATTTGGGCCGTGTGTGTGTGCGCGTGTGTGTGTGTGTGTGTGTTTAGCCTTAGTATGGAGAATGAGCTTTCAAATTGTTTTTCATTTTCCAGATCCTGTTTTACATTGGGGGCAACAGTAGGCAAATGCAATACCATTAGTAATCCTTTGTGAAACATTTTCTTAGATTCACCCATTCAGATCTGCCCTGCTTTGGCAAGCATAGACAGTTCTGTGTACCTTTTTGGAGGTCTGGGTAAAATGAGTTGGTGGGTTCCATCTGCTTCTAGTGGGCTGGTGTCTGCTATATGCTACTATTACAACTCCCACCTTTTATGGAAAATGCAGTCAAGCATTTTCGGACTGGCACTGGGTTACATGTCAAACCTGTCCTCACTTTCCCAGAGGGGAACCTTTTAGGGTTGAGTCCTCTGTTGCTAAGCTTCAAGGGCGCTCTCCATGGTCATCACATTTTAATAAAAGGCTCATGGGTTCCATCCTGTTAGCATTTGCAAGACGAAGCATAAACCTGTGGTTTAGTGACAAGCAAATTGATATTTAAAGGTTCTGGTAGTTTCATTTCGCAGAAATAGGCTCCAGTTAAGTAATCACGGTCAACTAAAACCTTGAAGTTTCCTAGTTTCGTTTTACTGAAGCTTCTGCCTATGTGTCTGGAAAGATAGATGATAAATCCAAAACAGTGGCTGCTTTTCTTTTTGACAGATTAGAGATCGTCTTCTCCTCTACTTGCTATTTAATGTTAGGATTACTGTAAAAGGTTCACATTTGAACTTAGGTAGAGGCACGATGTTCTTAGTCCTGATTCAGGTATACTGCCCTCAAAGGGATTAAGGAGAGGAATTTCCATTTCCCAGAGGTTTTACTGTTTAAAAACTGATTGTAAACCTGTTTTTAAAACTGTTTATCACTTCATAAGACTTTTCCATTCTTCTGCCTTTTCCTTTAGAAGATGTCAGTGGTAAAATTTTCTGTGTTATTAAGCAGTTCCTAACTGTTTTTGTGAGAGTGTCTGGGTTTAAAAATTCTTGTTTTGAATTGTGGATTTTTGCATCTTGACTTTTACAGAAGTTTTGCTATTTTTAGTACAGATACTTAAAAATCTGAATTCACAGTGCACCTCAATGTTACACTATTCTGAGATTAAATTTAGTAAAACTTACTAGCATTCTGAGTTCCGGGGACTGATGTTTAGCTAATAGGTCAACAAATTGTAGTGGTTCCTGGTGTCTGAACTGACTGGAGTCCAGATAGGGAGAGGAGTAGAAGGCACATGAACAGTGGACTGGAACTGTGGGACTGCTGTATACATACACTCTCTCCCATCTTCTTTGGTCTCTGTGTTCTCTGTCTCAGCCAAACTGGTTGACACATTCCCTGACAAGATACAGTTCAAACTCCTGACTTCTCTGTTGTCCAGGTCCTTCATTTTTGTGGTTCTTCCTTTGAACTCTTGAATTACTTGCTTCATGTTCTTGCTATAGCCTGCTTATGTTTATTTTTCCTTTTGTGTATGTATTTTCTCTAATCCACTAGGTCACTAGTTAGGATGGAAATTTCTTTTTTTTTTTTTTTTTAAGATTTTATTTATTTAGGGGCGCCTGAGTGGCACAGCGGTTAAGCGTCTGCCTTCGGCTCAGGGCGTGATCCCAGTGTTATGGGATCGAGCCCCACATCAGGCTCCTCTGCTATGAGCCTGCTTCTTCCTCTCCCACTCCCCCTGCTTGTGTTCCCTCTCTCGCTGGCTGTCTCTGTCTCTGTCGAATAAATAAATAAAATCTTTAAAAAAAAAAAAGATTTTATTTATTTAGAGAGAGCGTGCAGGAGCAGGGGGGAGGGGCAGAGGGAGAGAGAGAATCTCCAGCTGACTCCATGCTGAGTTTGGAGCCCCACGCAGAGCTCAATCCCAGGACCCTGATATCATGACCTGAGGTGAAATCAAAAGTTGGTTGCCTAACCAGCTGAGCCACCCAGACGCCTCTAAGATAGAAATTTCTTTCCTTTTCTTTTTCTTTTCTTTTCTTTTCTTTTCTTTTCTTTTCTTTTCTTTTCTTTTCTTTTCTTTTCTTTTCTTCTTTCTTTTCTTTTCTTCTTTCTTTCTTTCTTTCTTTCTTTCTTTCTTTCTTTCTTTCTTTCTTTCTTTCTTTCTTTCTTTCTTTCTCTTTTTTAGATTTATTTTATTTATTTGAGAGAGAGAGCCTGAAGGAACAGGGGGGAGGAGCAGAGGGAGAAGGAGAGAGAGAATCGCAAGCGGACTCTGTGCTGAGTGCAGAGCCCACTGCAAAGCTCTGTCTCATGACCCTGAGAACATGACCTGAGCTGAAATCGAGAGTCAGACGCTTAACTGACTGAGCCACCCAGGTGCCTGGAAATTTCTTAAATGTGGAGTAAGATATTTGGATTTCATCCTGAAGGCTTCATATTCTCTCTCAAAATGAAGTCCAACTAGGGGTTCCTGGCTGGTTGAGTCAGTGGAGCATGTGACTCTTGATCTCGGCGTTGTGAGTTTGAGCCCCGTTTTGGGCAGAGAAATTATTTAAAAATAAAATCTTAAAAAAAAATTAAAAATCTGCTCACCACCTCAGCCTTCTCTGTGTACCCACAGACTCAGGGAGTTTGCTCATGTTCCTTTTTTTTTTTTTTTTCTTTTTAAAGTTGCTTTCACTATTCTATTTCTTGGATTTCATTCCCCTCCAAGGCTGGCTGTGTATGTAGGAAGCAGTCCACCTGCTCCTTCTGGTTGTCCATGAAAATGAGCCATAAACCCTTTTCAAAGATTTAATTGTTGATTACCATAGAGAAAGAAGCAATGTCAAAAAAATAGTGAACACAGTTACTTTATGG
Organism: Ailuropoda melanoleuca; assembly: GCF_002007445.2. Lineage (NCBI taxonomy): Eukaryota > Metazoa > Chordata > Mammalia > Carnivora > Ursidae > Ailuropoda > Ailuropoda melanoleuca. Next base: position 49,122,479 of record NC_048229.1, read on the forward strand.
AGATTCAGAGTCCTTGGTCTTGAATGCCCCCCCCCCCCCCCCGTGTCTAGAAACTTCTTGTGGAAGATGCTTGGAGCTTGTCCAAGCTCATCAGGATAGGTTTGTGTCGGCTGCATTGCCAGATCTGTAGATATTTTTTTTTCAAAGCTTGGATGACTTGTTCAAGGTAGTGTTTCGGAGCATGAATTTGACTGTGGGACATCAAGAAGACCCTGCTTTGAAACTTGGTTTTAAGGAATAATTTCTTGACCGGGGCTCGAACGAATGACTGTGAGCAATGCTACATGGTGAGGGTGAAGAGGACCCTGTCTGCCTTCCTGGGTTAAAAAATCACACTGTAGCTTTGAACCAGAGTGGGGAGACATTGCTGTTATTCTTGCCAATAAGGGATGGGATTGTGTATTTGGAGTGAACAGTATGGTGATGTTCAGGTGAAGCCGTCTAGCAGTGAGTTGGGATTTGGGGACCAAGGCGTAGTCAGCTTTGCTGCAGTGGGCAGTGTCCTTCCTGACGTACACGGTACTCCAGATCACGGTAAGTCCAAGATGCTGACGCTGTTCTTCGGCACTGGCTTTATGGCCTCTTTCTGCTAATTTCTACACAATGTGATCAGTAGGAGTGCTGTTAATGCTGGGCTCCACAGTGATCAGGCATATGAACGTGGTGTTGAGTATGAAAGAAGGTAGAGGCCTTTTTCCAAGTGCTTGCTCTAAGTATTAATTTCTGTGCCTTTGCAAATGTAGCCCACAGTAATTCGTTGGTGAACTAGAACACTCAGGTCCTTCAGTTTTACTGCATTTGAGCACCGAAAGGTGATTTCAAGAAGACGTTAGGTTTCCTACAGGGTAGATTCTGCACTAACAGTGTAATTCATATTTGTGGATTTCCCCAAATCTCGTATACTGTGTTCAACTAAGGTACTTCCACGTCACAACTCATCTTCTGTCTAAAATCCATGACCCGCACACTGTCACTGTCAGAATCATTGGTACATCAGGGTGTGGGGTCTTTTTCAGACCCCATTAAGTTTTTAGCTCTTGAAAGGCAAAAGGAACCAGTGAGTGAATAGAGCTTTTTGGAGTCTACCCTGGATTCACACAGAAGGTTTAGGATATTACAGTAAAAGAAGGATAGGAAAGGAACACTAGAAGGATCCAAGGCGGGGGGGCGGGCAGTGTGTGTTATAACAGTGCTGGGCCGGGTGTGTTAGATGGCCTTATAGAACAACTTCTTCCATGAAACCCCTACCAATACATCCTAGCGTTAGGAGCCTAGATGAGTCCATGGGAAGAAAACTCAGGGACTTCCCTGCTGATATGGGCACAGGTCAGATGGCTGTAGTTAGATATTCTTATACCTGCTGAAGCTGAGAAAAATTTCAGCCACTTTTTGTATGGAAGATAGAAAAGCAAGCTGTTGTATAATTTCACTCAGCTTTCTATTCTCCCTTCTGTTGAATCCATTGGAGTAATATTTAGTGGAGGAAACTATTTCAGGATCACACCCACGGCACTAGAGACTGTGTATTAATCACTTACACACACATAGGTGTGGAGTAATCCCGAAGGGGGGCTCTAGACCAAAGAGGATGCTTATGTGAAGAATGAGGGTCCAGTTCCCAGCAGCTGGTCTGAGACTCCTGTCTTTGCTCTTTCCTACAGAGCTGACTGGACAGCTCAGAGCCTGCTTGAGGAATTCAGAAGACTGCCAGTAGAATGTTCTTTCTATCCTTCAGAATATTTGCTAGGGACTCAGATGCTGCAGAATACCATAAAGGCTTTCCGTTCATTTTACCATTTTTAACATGACATGGAATTATTTTTTTCCCCAGGGGAATATTGAAATTGAGGACGGCCTTCAGCTAGACTTTACATTAATTTGCATCCAAACAGCAGGCGATATATTTATTTTCATTGTACAAATTTTATTTGATGATATAAGAGACTTTTGTATACTAAGGGCTTTGGAACATATGGAGATTTAAGTTGAAGATTTGGGGAAGAAACAGTGTGGAGACGTTTATGTTGTGCACTGGTTCCTTATTCACTTGAACAGTTTCAAGTCTGAAAAAAATCTTGCCATGTCCATAAGAGATTTCATGTAGTATCTCGTAACTAAACTCAAGAATTCTACCTCCAGTCATGCTGTCTGCTGAAATAGTTTGAATAGTCTGCAGAAGCCTGTGTTTTCAAATTAGTTGATTTATTAAAAGTGCACAGTAAAGTCAGAGTGTTTGTGGTAACCTTTTTACCATGTTCCAAATGCTATGTTAAATTTTTTCTATTTGTTATATTAGCCTTCTCGTGCATAGCCCCATCTGATTTTTTTTTCTTTTTCTTCTGAAAATACAGATTCACAGAAAATTGAAAAAAAAATAGTACACAGAGATCCCATGTTCCCTTCACCTAGTTTCATGCAGTGGTAACATCTTATATAACTATAGTTTAATATCAAACCCAGGAAATTGACATTGTTACAGTTGATAGACAGATTTAGATTTCACCCATTTTACATGCCCCATTAGCGCGCGTGCACGTGTGTGTGTGTGTAGTTCTCTGCAGTTTTATCATGTGTAGATTTGTGTGACACCACCACAATCAAGATACAGAACTACACCAGCACCTTAGAGATCCCTCATGCTAACCCTTTATTTTCATGCACACGCACCGTCATCTCTAACCCTGAGCAACCCTAAGCTGTTCTCCATCTCTGTAATTTTGTTATTTTGAGAATGTTAGATAAATGGAATCACACAGTATGTTACTTTGGCTTTTTTCCTCTTACCATAATTCCTTTGAGATCTATCCAAATTGTTTGCTGTATTAATAGTTCATTCCTTTTTAATGTTGAGTAGTATTCCAAAGTGTGGATGTACCATAGTTTGTTTAATGGTTCACCCATTGAAGGACATATACCAGAAGAGTTTCCAGTTTTTGGCTATTACAAATAAAGTGGCTATAAACTTTCTCATACACATTTTTTTTTTAAGATTTTATTTATTTATTTGACAGAGAGAGAGAGAGCCAGCGAGAGAGGGAACACAAGCAGGGGGAGTGGGAGAGGAAGAAGCAGGCTCCCAGTGGAGGAGCCTGATATGGGGCTCGATCCCGGAAAGCTGGGATCACGCCCTGAGCCGAAGGCAGACGCTTAACGACTGTGCCACCCAGAAGCCCCTCGCATACACATTTTTATGTGAGCATAAGGTTTCATTTTTGGGGGGTAAATGCCTAAAAGTGCTACGTCATATGATAAGTACATATTTATTTTTATTTTATTTATTTATTTTAGAGAGGCAGAGAGAGTGAGTGTGCACACGCTGGGCGAGGGGCAGGGGAGAGGGAGAGAGAATCCCAGGCAGACTGCTTGCCAGGTGTGGATCCTGATGGCAGGGCTTGATCCCACAACCCTGAGATCATGACCTGAGCTGAAACCAGAAGTTGGAGGCTCAACTGACCGAGCCACCCAGGTGCCCCAAGTACATATTTAGTTTTAAAAGAAACTGCTGAACTCTTTTAGAGCGGCTGTATCCTAATGCATTCCTCTCAGTGATGTGTGCGATTCTGTTTCTCTTCATGCTTGCCAGCAGTTAGTGTTACCCCTGTATTTTATTTTAGTTGTTCTCATATAGGTAGTGATGGTTCATTGTGCTTGTAGCATACTAACCTCATAAATAGCCTCACCTAATTTTAACTTTAATTTTTATTTTATTAAAAAAAAAAAGATTTTGTTTATTTAGGAAGAGAGAGAGTGAGATTGGGGGAGGGGCAGAGGAAGAGGGAGAAGGAACGTCAAGCAGACTGGGTGCCGAACTCACAGAGCTTGATGTGGGGTTCAGTTTCACGACCCTGAGATCACAATCTGAGCCAAAACCAGGCGTCAGAGGCTTAACCAACTGAGCCACCCAGGCGCCCCAACTCTATTTTTATTTTAAAAACTTCTTGGCAGTATTGAGAATGTCCTTAATTAAAAATTTCTAAGTAAAACTCATTTTAAGTTTTTTTTTTTAATCTCTGAAGTACTTTGCAGTATTTCCTTTACATGTTGCTTTTTCTTAGAAGCTAGTATGAAGTAGAGCTTTATTTTCACTTTTTAGAAATATGTAAAAAGACAACTGCAGAGTTGATTTCAAAATGTAGAGTCCTGTCCTTTTGTATGTTATGAGTAAGCTTTATTTTCTGTCGGCTTGGCTATCTTTTGGGGAGTAAACACTCATTAGTGGTGGTTTTTGGTGGTGGTGGTGAAGTTACAGTACTTTTTAAGAAAGATTTTATTAATTTGGGAGAAAGAGTAAGCACGCGAATGCGAAGAGAGGGAGAGGGAGACAGGAGAGGGAGAGAGACTCTCAAGCAGACTCCCCGCCAAGCACGGAGCCTGACACAGGGCTCGATCTGACGGCTCTGAGATAACGACCTGAGCCAAAACGAACAGTCAAACGCCTAACCGACTGCGCCATCCTGATGCCCCCCCCCTTTTTACTATATTTTTATATCTGAACAACGCCTTCAGACTGCAGGGTAAATGCTTCATCTTCACACTTATCCTCAAGTACACCATGTGTCATCAGAACCAGTTTCTGGACTGTGAGAACTGGGATCTGGTCCTTCATGTTTCCCTTATTGTTTTGATTTTTGTCAAAATAATGTAACTTGCACTACCATCAAGTGTGTTGAATTTCTGCCACAGCAGGAGTAAGAGTCCATTAGGATTGTGGTTGTAGAGCTTTAAAAGTTAACTTCTAATAATTTGGATTTAATGAAGTGTTAGGTGTCTGATGAAGTTTGGAATTTAATGTCTTTACTCCTTGAAGTTAGTTATTCAATCTTTCTTTCTTGGTATGAGGTGTTAGTACCATTGTCCTTTAGAATACTTGTTTTTAAAATCAACAGTTTAAATACTACTAATTAATAATAATTGTCAAGAAACTGGAAAATACAGCTAAGCCAAAGAAACAAAAAATTAGCCCCCATTATACTATTTCCAGGATATAACTACTGTTAACGTTTTGCTGTGAATATTTTCACACTGTCAGTGTATGTATACATATATTTCCTTTTTTCTTTTTATCAATATGGATTCCTACTGTCAGTATACTTAAAATTTTTTTCCCAATAAAGGATAAACATTTTTTTTAAGTAACAAAAATGTATTCTCTCACAACCTGGAGGCCAGAAGTTAGAATTGGTTTTATCCTAAGATTGTTTTCATCTTTGGGGGGAAGGGTATTAGAATATTGTGTGTGTACTTTTTTTAAAAAAGATTTTATTTATTTATTTGAGAGAGAGAGGGAGAGCGCATGTGCAAGCAGGGTTGGGGAGAGGGAAGAAGGAGAGAGAGGATCTTAAGCGGACTCTGGGCTGAGCGTGGAGCCGGACAACGAGCTTGATCCCACAGCTCTGAGATCATGACCTGAGCAGAAATCAAGAATCGGACGCCTAACTGACTGAGCCACCCAGGCGCCCCACAGGCATACTTTTTTTGACTGAAAAAGAACTATTAATAGAATAAATATCTTTCATATAAAATTTATTTCTATGGCAATATTTATTTATGAGAGAGAGAGTGCGCACGCACATGCAAGCATATGAACAGGGGATGGGGCAGAGGGAGAGGGAAAGAGAGAATCTTAAGCAGGCTCCACACCCAGCGTGGAGCTTGATCACACAGCCCTGAGGTCGAAATCAAGAGTTGGACGGATGCTCAATTGACTGAGCCACCCAGTTGCCCCTCTAAGGCAATTTTTAATACCTCATTACCTTTAGTAGGACTCTGTGTGCCTGCCTTGTGTGGGCATGCTATTCCATTGGTTTAGTGCACCTTCATTTATTTCAGTAATCCCCAGTTGGACATTTACTTTGTTTCTAATTTTTTGTTTTTTATAAAAAACATGTTTTTAGAGGAGCCTTTGCTCCAGACAGGATTATTTCTTTTATTTTTGTACTTATTTTTACTGAGATGTAGTTCGTATGCCACCGCATTTACCCTTTTAATGTATACAGTTCAGGGGTTGCCTGAGTGGCACAGCGGTTAAGCGTCTGCCTTCGGCTCAGGGCGTGATCCCGGCGTTATGGGATCGAGCCCCACATCGGGCTCCTATTCTGAACGTTTCATAAGAATGGAATCATGTAATATGTGGCTTTTTGTTTATCCGTTTACGAGTTGATGGACAGTTGGGTTGTTTCCAGTTTCTGGCCATTATAAATAATGCTGCTATGAACATTCATGTATAAGTTTGTGTGTGGACATATGTTTTTGTTTCTTTTGGGTTAATACCTAGGAATGGAATTGCTGGATCATATAAAGTAGGTGTTAACATTCTCCATTCCCACCAGCAATGTATGAGGTTTCCAGTTTCTCCATATTTCTGTCAATTTTTTTCATTACCTGTCTTTTTGATTTTAGCCATCCTGTTGGGTGTGAAGTAGTATCTCCTTGTAGTTTTGATTTGCATTTTCCAAAGGCTAATGGTGAACATCTTTGCATGTGCTTGTAGGCCATTTTTTTTTTAAGATTTTATTTATTTATTCAACAGAGATAGAGACAGCCAGCGAGAGAGGGAACACAAGCAGGGGGAATGGGAGAGGAAGAAGCAGGCTCCCAGTGGAGGAGCCTGATATGGGGCTCGATCCCGGAAAGCTGGGATCACGCCCTGAGCGAAGGCAGACGCTTAACCACTGTGCCACCCAGGCACCCCTGTAGGCCATTTTTTTAATTGGATTGTCTTTTCGTTGAGTTGAAGAGTTGTTCATATGTTCTAGATATGAGACTCTTTTTAGATAGATGATTTGCAGGTACTTCTTCCTTTCTGTGGATTGTCTTTTTACTTTCTTTATAGTGTTCTTTGAAGTACAAAGGGTTGTTTTTTCCTATTTTATAAATTCCAGTATGTGCATTATTTTTTTTCTGTTGCTTGTGCTTTAGGTGTTATATCCGAGAAACCACTGCCTAATTCAAGATCATGAAAATTAACCCATGTACCTTCTAAGAGTCTTACAGTTTTAGCTCTTACACCTAGGTATTTTATTTTATTTCATTTCATTTTATTTCATTTCATTTCATTTCATTTCATTTTATTTTATTTTTTTAAGCAATCTCTCCACCTAACATGGGGCTCAAATTCATGACCCCAAGATGAAGAGTCACCTGCTGACTGAATCAGCCACGCGCTCCTACATTTAGGTTTTAGATCCTTTTTTTTTTTTTTTTTTAAACGCAGGGCTTGAACTCATATCCCTGAATTCAAGACCTGAGGCAAGATCAAGAGTGGGGTGCTCAACTGACTGAGCCACCCAGGCATCCCAGGTCTTAGATGCATCTTGAGTTCATTTTTGTATACGGTGTGAGGTAGACGTCCAACTTCATTCTTTTGCCTGTGGATATCCAGTTGTCTCAGCACCATTTGTTAAAGACTATTCTTTCTCCAAGAATTGTCTTGGCACATAAAGTTTTAGACTGGAGGGTATTTGTACCTTGTAAGGCTTTTGCCACTCTTACCTGTGGAAAGATTGGGCCAGTTTACCCTTAGATCAGCAGTGTTCAAGAATCCCAGTTTCCCCTAAATCCTCACCAATGCTAAATATTATATTTAAAACCAATACAAAAGAAAACAGTTTTTGCCAATTTTATGGGTGAAAAATAGTATATCATTGATATAATTTGCACATACTTTCACATTAATTGGCTATTTTTTTTTTATTTGCTTGTTTCCCTTGCCAGCTTTTTTTTTTTTTTTCCTTTTCTTGCCTTTTTTTTGGGGGGGGGTGTCCATTGAGGCATTTTATTTGCGCATTATGTATTACATCCCTAGAAAAAGAATCCCAGGATTTTCCCTCTTTTGTGTTTTTGTCTTGCTTCTTCATTTTCCATGATGCCATCTGAGGTTGTCAGTACAATGAAACCAAACTGGTGGGAGGGGAGCAGATTATTCTGACATTTTTCTCAATCTTTGAGTTGTACATCAAATCTGGGGCCGATCACTCCACACTTATTTAGTCTGCTTGTGAAGTTCACAACAATTTTCCCAGCTCTGTGATCATCAGTGATTTCAAATTTGCCAGTGTAACCATGCTTCATCATCACAGAAACCAGGATGACTTTGGAGCATGGCCTAATAAGAACCTGGCATTTGCCTCTCTCTTCAGCATTGTTAATGCTTTTGAGAGCATCTGCCAGGACATTCGTGTGCACCATTATGGCAGCAGGGAAAGATGGTGGAAAGAGCATTGCCTGGCTTTCTTTTGCTGTCTTATTAATTTGTAAAAGCTCTTGGTCTGTCCTATTACAGATATTTATAATTTTGGGGCACCTGGATGGCTCTGTTGGTTAAGTGTCTGCCTTTGGCACAGGTCACGATCCCAGGGGCCTGGGATCGAGCCCCGCATTGGGCTTGCTGCCCACTGGGGAGCCTGTTTCTCCCTCTCCCTCTGCCTCTTCCCCCTGCTTGTGCTCATGCTCTGTCTCAAATAAGTAAAATTTTAAGAAAACCCCACAGGAATGCCTAGGTGACTCAGTGGGTTAAGTGTCTACCTTTGGTTCAGATCATGTTCCCAGGGTGCTGGGATCAAGTCCCACATTGGACTCCTTGCTCAATGGAGAAGCCTGCTTTTTCCTCTGCCTGCTGCTCCCCCTGCTTGTGTGCCCTCTTTCTCTCTCTCCTCTCTCTGACAAATAAATAAAATCTTAAAAAAAAAAACCCACAAATATTTATAATTTTAAATTCTTATTTTATGATATTTAAATAAATTTATTAGGGCATAACTTACAATTATAGTATTCACCCATTTTAATTGTACCGTTTGGTGACTGGGCAAATATATACATTTGTGTAACTATAACAATCAAGGTACAGGGAGGGATGTCGAACATTTCCATCACTCAGAAAGTACCCTCGTGCCTTTATCGTCAATCCCCTTACCTCATCTCTTGCTTTAAGCGACCACTTGCCTTTTCTAGGGTTTCATGTAAATGAAATGAATATATACTCTGTAATCTTTCATACCTGACTTCTTTCTCTTACCACGATGTTTTGGAGATTCATCCATACTGTTGTGTGTAATATTGGTGTTACTTTGTAATGTCAGTAATATTCCCTTATGGATCTATCACAGTGTGTTCATCCATTCTTCATGACCTGTAGAATTTGCAGATGCATCCTCTGCTTTTGGTATTACTTGTTGGTTTTGCCACTCATCCCTGCACAGGCCAGAACTGATCCACACGTTTTTTGGTTGGGTAATCAACTGTTATGTGCAAACTATTGTGCTAGACTTTTTGTGGGAAGTAATGACAGTAAAACATGTTCCTTGCCTCCTGGAAAATGATGGTTTGGTGGAACAGATGGTGCATAAGGTGGAGAGGTTGCTTTTGACTAATGAAGTAAGGGCAGGCTTTGGGTGGAGATTTTTGCTAATGTTTTGAAAGATTGGTTAGATTGTGGAGGGTTGGGGGCGCCTGGGTGGCTCAGTCATTAGGCGTCTGCCTTCAGCTCAGGGCGTGATCCCAGGGTTCTGGGATCGAGCCCCACATCGGGCTCCACGCTCAGCGGGAAGCCTGCTTCTCCCTCTCCCACTCCCCCTGCTGTGTTCCCTCTCTCACTGTGTCTCTCTCTGTCAAATAAATAAAATCTTCAACAACAACAAAAAAAGATTGTGGAGGGTTGGAAAAGAAAAACATTGTATTGGTTTCAAATGATAAGCTCTAAAGGGACAAGTTGGATACATCGTATTTAGCATAATTGAGGTAGATAGTGAACAGGGCCTACCAGGAGGATGGTAGACCTCAACCAAAAGGAGGTCTGAAATTATTCCAGTTAATTTTGTAAAACCTATTTATTATGGAAAATTACAAACAATATGGAAGTGGAGAGAATAATAAACCTCCTTGTACTCACCATACAGCTTCAGCAGCGATCAGCCCTGGCCAGACTTATTCACCAGCCCACCTTACGTTCATTCCTACCTCCCTTTACTTTGAAGCAAATTACAGATGTCACATCATTTTGTATAAATGTGTCTGTATATGTCTCTAGATAAGGACTTTAAAAGAAACCATAATCACAATGCTGTAATTACACCTAAACAAATTAACATTAATTCCTTAGTTGCATCAAATATCCAATGTTCATATTTCCCCAGTTGTGCCATAATTATTTTTTAACGGTTTGTTAAAATCAGAATCCGTATGAGGTTTTGCATTGCCATTGGTTGATATGTCTTTTAAATCTTTTAATCTACAGTTTTGTCTGCCATCTGTTTTCCCCTCATTAATTTATTTGTTGAAGAAATTGAGTTGTTTTTCCTGTAGATTTTTCTGCTGCGTTTTGCTGATTGCATTCCCTTGGTGTCTTTATATATATATATGATTTTATTTATTTATTTGACAGAGAGAGAAACAGCCAGCGAGAGAGGGAGCACAAGCAGGGGGAGAGGGAGAGGAAGAAGCAGGCTCCCAGTGGAGCATGGAGTCCGATGTGGGGCTCGATCCCAGGACACTGAGATCATGCCCCGAGCCGAAGGCAGACACTTAACAACTGAGCCACCCAGGCGCCCCCCTTGGTGTCAATTTAATATGTTCCTTTGTCTCCCTCTATTTTCTATAAATTTGTAATTAGATATAGAGGCTTGTTTATGGTTTTTTGTTTGGTGGTGGTTGTCGTTTTTCCAAGAATACTTCAGAGAGGGGTGCCTGGTTGGCTCAGTCAGTTAAGCATCTGCTTTTGGTTCAGGTCATGATCCCAGGGTCCTGGCATCAAGCCCCACATTGGGCTCCCTGCTCATCGGGGAGTGCTCTCTCAAATAAATAAATAAAATCTTAAAAAAAAGAAGAATACTTCATAGATGGTGATCTGACTTTTCCCAGAAGACACATAATGTCCAGGTGTCTTTCTTTTTGTGATACTAGTAGCCATTAGTGATCATTGCCTGTATTTATTAGTTCATTATTAGGGTTGTAAACTTGTAATATTCTTATTGTCTTGAACCTCTGTCAGTTGTCAGCTGCAACACTCGTGAAAGGAGAAACATTTCCTCGTCAGCTCTCTGGTTATCCTAAGGGCACAGTTCTTACAGGGGACGTGGGGTAAAAGTGAGAAGAGGGATATAACTTGTGACTGGCTCTGTGGATGAGCAGAAAGAAGCAAGGTGGGTTGCATCAAAAAGCTCAGGTGGGCTTTCGGCTGACTAGCACAGGAAGTGTGGGAAAGGCAGTTGATTCTCCCGTAGTGAGCTGTGCCCGGCCTTCGGTGGGTGGCTGGGACTGCCAAGGGAGCCCTTCGTCCGCAGCCAGCCCTGACCTGGGCTTTCAGCTTGTGTTAGCTGAAGAAAACCATGGTAGACCTAGTGGCCTGTGAGCCTCTGCTTAGGGGACAGAGTTCTCACAGCCTTAAGGCAACAACCAGGAGTAACACATTTATTTGTCCTTGAAATTAAACTTAATTAAATTTATTATTTATTATTATTATTATATTTCTTCCTCTTGTTCTAACATTCTTTAACCTTAGTGTGAATCGTTCCTGCTCTGGGCTAATGTGACCTATACAGCATTATAGAAAGGACTCCTACCAGTAATATATCTAGTGATTTTTTCCCTCCAATCAAATATTTATTTTAAAAGCCACTATTTACATATAAAAACCACATAGCAAGCATGGTGGCAGCTGTGTAAAGAAAGGGCTGTTTGGTCTCCGTGAAAGAGTGCTCCAAGATGATCGGAACCGGCCTCAAGGTCATAGTTTGGCTTCAGCTTCCTTAGGAGTTTGTGGTACCCCCTTCTGGGAAAGTCAGTGGGTGAGGTCATGTCTGAGGCCGGGCAACAGAGACAGTCAAGGACTCTTCTATTCTGAGGTAGCCGTTCCTCTCTTTTCCTCCACTACAAGGCGCGCGCGCGTGCGCGCGCGCGCGTGTGTGTGTGTGTGTGTGTGTATGAGTCAAATTTTTTTTTGAGCAGTTTTGTATTTACAGAATAATTGAGCAGAAAGTAGCATTCTCATATACGCCCTCACTCCCTACTCCCATCCCGTTTCTCCTTAATTAGAACTTGCATTTGTTATGATTGATGCATTAAAGTCCATAGTTTACATTAGGACTCAGTCTTTGTTTTGTATATCTCGTAGGTTTTGGCAAATGTGTAATGACGTGTATTCATATCATAGCATCATACAGAATAGTTTCACTGCCCTCAGAGTCTTCTGTGCTTCCCCTAGCCATCCTTCCCTCCGCCTGAGCCCCTGGCAATCACTGATCTTTTTTCTGTCTTCTTAGTTTTACCTTTTCCAGAATGTCATGTAATTGGAATCCTGCATTATGTGTCTACTTTCACTGATATGAATTTAGGCTTCCACCATATCTTTTCCTGGCTCGATAGCTCTTTTTTTTATTTTTTATTTTATTTATTGCTGAATGATACTGCATTGTATGGATGTAACACTATCCAATTACCTATTGAAAGACAGCTTGGTTGTTCCAAGTTTTGGGAGTTATGAATAAAACATCTGTATGCAGGTTTTTGTGTGTACATAAATTTTCAGCTCATTTGGGTAAATACCAAGAAGGAAGATTGCTGGATTGTATGGGAAGAGTATGTTTAGCTTTTTAAGAAACTGCCAAACTGTATTACAAAGTGACTATACTATTTTACATTCCTGCCAGCAGTGAATGAGTTCCTGCCCTTCCACATTATTTGTCAGCATTTGGTATTGTCCGTGTTCTGAATTTTGGCTAGTCTGATAGGTGTGTAGTAATATCTCATTTTAATTTGCAGTTCCCTAATGACATATGTTAAGTATCTTTTCATATGCTTATTTGCCTCTGTGTATTCTTGGATGAGGTGTTTGCTCAGGTGTTTTGCTTGGTTTTTAATTGGGTTATTTTCTTACTGTTGAATTTTAAGAGTTCTTTATATATTTTGGATACCAGTCCTTTAATCAGGTATATGTTTTGTAAAAATTTTCTCCCAGTCTGTGGCTTGCTTTTTCATTCTTTTGACAGTGTCTTCTGCAAAGCAGAAGTTTTTACTTTTAGTGAAATTCAGTTTAGCAATACTTTCTTTCCTGGATTGTGCTTTTGGTATTGTGTCTGAGAAGTCATTGCCAAACATAAGGTCACCTAGATTTTCTAAGTTATCTTCTAGGAATTTTATAATTTTGTGTTTTGCATTTAGGTTCTGTGATCCATTGTGAGTTCATTTTTATGAAAGGTGGAATATCAATGTCCAGATTCATTTTTTTGCATGTGAATGTCCAGTTCTGGCACCATGCTAAAAAGACTGTCTTTTCCCCATTGACTTGCCTTTGCTCCTTTGTTAAAGATCAGTAGACTATGTTTTCTGTAGGTCTCATTCTGCACTCTCTGTTCTGTTCTATGATCTATTTGTGTCTTCTTTTGCCAGTACCACACTGTCTTGATTACTTTAGTGGTTTTTTTGTTTGTTTCTTTTTATTTTTGTTTTTTATTATTTTAGTTTTTAGGAAGTCTTGAAGTCAGATAGTGTCAGTCCTCCAACTTTGTTCTCCTTCTATGTTGTATTGGTTATTCTGGTTTTTTTTTGTTTTTTGTTTTTTGTGTTTTTTTTTTTTTACAACTTCCCATATAAATTTTAGAATCAGTTTATTGATAATGCACAAACCTAATCTTGCTGGAATTTTGATTGGGATTTCATTGAATCTGTAGATACAGTTGGGAAGACATTACAGTGACATCTTGACAATTTTGAGTCTTCTTATCTGTGTACCTGGAACTGCTTCCCTTTTCTTTAGATCTTCTTTTATTTCTTCCGTTAGAGTTTTGTGGTTTCCTTCATTGAGATCTTACGTTATGTTGTTAGATTTATACCTACGTATTTCTTCTTCTTCTTCTTTTTTTTTTTTTTGGATAATAATGTAAATGGTATTGCATTTTAAATTTCAGATTCCTGTTGTTTATTGCTGGTATGTAACAAAGCAATTGACTTTTGTTTATTAACTTTGTATCTGCAACCTTAATGGCTTATTAATTTCAGGAATTTTTTTGTTGTTTCTTTGGGATTCTCTACATAGATAATCATGTCATCACCAAACAAAAGCAGTTTTATTTCTTCCTTCCCAGTCTGTATACTTGTTTTCCTTGTATTATTGCATCTGCTAAGGCTTCTAATATGATGCTGAATAAGGGGTGAGAGTGGACATCTTGCCTTGTTCCTCATCTTAGCAGGAAAGTCTCTAATTTCTACTCAGTTAAGTTTGATATTAGCTCTAGGATTTTTGTATATGTTCTTTATCAAGTTGAGAAACTTCCTTTCTGTTTCTGGTTTGCTGAGAATTTTTGACTGGGTGTTGTATTTTTTCAAATGCTTTTTCTGTATCTGTTGATATGATCATAGGATTTTTTTTCTTTAGCCTGTTGATATGATGGATTACATATATTTATTTTTGAATCTTGAATCAGTCTTGCATACCTGAAATAAATCCTGTTTGGTCATGGTGTATCATTTTTTTGTACATTGTTGGATTTAGTTCACCAATATTTTGTTGCAGGTTTTTATATCTGTGTTCATGAAAGATGATGGCTGAATTTTTTCATTCTTCTAATGTCGTCTGGTTTGGGGATTAGGGTAATGCTGGCCTCATAGAATGAGTTAGACAGTATTTGCTCTACTTCTGTTTTCTGGAAGAAATTGTAGAGAATTGAGATAATTTCATCCTCCAACTTTTGGTAGATTTCACCAGTGAATCCATCTGTTTTCAGTTTTAAAAGGTCATTAGTTATTGATTCATTTCCTTAGTAGGTATAGGCTCATTCCGATGGTTCTTTTCACCTTGTGTAAATGCTTTTTTTAAATTAAATTTTTAACAAAGATTTATTTATTTGAGAGAGAGAGCGTGAGTTTGCAGGGGTGGGGGGAGGGGCAGAGAAAGAAGGAGTCAAGAAGACTCCCGCTGAGCAGGGAGCCCCATGCGGGGCTCCAGCCTTGGATCCTGAGGTCATGACTTGAGCCAAAACCAAGAGTCAGACACTTAACCAACTAAGCCACCCAGGTGCCATTCACCTTGCGTAAATTCTGATAGATTGTCTCTTTCAAAGAATTGGTCTATTTCATCTAGATTATCAAAAAGACTCGTTCATAGTAATCCTTTATTATCCTCTTAGTGTCCTTAGGCATGGTAGTATTGGCCCTTCTTTCATTTCTGATATTAGTCATTTGTGTCTTCTCTTTTTTTCCCTCCGTTAACCTGACTAGAGATTTATCAGTTTTACTGGTCTTTTCAGGGAATCGCCTTTTGGTTTCATTGATTTTTCTCTATTGATCTTATTTTTATTGATTTCCACTCTAACTTTATTTTCTTGTTCTTACTTTGAATTTAATTTGTTCATCTCTTTCTAGTTCTGTAAGGGAGAAACTTAGGTAATTGATTTTTAGATCCGTCTTTTCTAATATTTGCATTCAGTGCTGTAAGTTTTTTTTAATAAGTGCTGCTTTCTCTAAATTTCACAAGTTTCGATAAGTTGTATTTTCATTTAGTTAGAGATAGCTCTTGAGACTTCTTTAACCTATGTTTTATTTAGTCTCCCAAGTATTGTGTGTTTAATCTCCAAATATTGTATTTTGGGATTCGTCAGCTATCTTTTTGTTACTGATTTCTAGTTTAATGCCAGAGCATACTTTATATGACTGCTGTTCTTTTAAATTTGTTAAGGTGTGTTTTATGTTCTAGAATGTGGTCTGCTTACTGGCTTGCTTATGTACTTATTTATTCATAAGAAATGCCGGTAATGTAAGGTTCACTCATCTTTATTGTATGTGACTTCAAAATACCGTACGGTGGGACGCCAAGGTGGCTCAGTTGGTTGAGTGTCTGCCTTTGGCTCGGGTCATGATCTCAGGGTCTTGGGATCGAGCCCCGAGTTGGACTAAGGAGCTCTGCAGGGAATCTGCTTCTCCCTCTGCCTGCGACTCGCCCTGCTTGTGCTCTCTTTCTCTCTGACAAAAAGATAACATCATAAATACACACACACACACACACACACACACACACAATACCATGTGGTTAGAAAAATCAGAACGAAGCAACTCAGGTGTTTGTTGGTGGATGAATGGATAAACAAAATGTGGCCTATACATACAATGGAATATTATTTAGCCTTAAAAAGGAAGGGAATTCTAACCTGTGCTACAATGTGGATGAACCTTGATGACATGCCAAGTGAGAGAAACCAGTCAGAAAGGACAGATACTGCATGATTCAGCTTCTGTGAGGTGCCTAGAGAGTAGTCATTCATAGAGACAGAAAGCTGATTGTGGTTGCATGGGCTGTGGGAAGAAGAGAGTGGGGAATTTTAGTGTTAATGGGTACAAACTTTCATTTGGGGAAGATGACAAAGTTCTGGGGTAAACTCACAGTTGTGCAGTATGAATAAGTTCTGGAAACCTGTATAGCATAATGCCTGTAACATCTAATACTGTACTGTTTACCTAAAATTGGCTAAGAGGGTAGATCTTACAGTAAGTATTCTTACCACACACTTAAAAAAGATAAATAGAAAATAAATAAAAAGGGGGCAGGAGGAAATTTGGGAAAGTGGTAGATGTGTTTCTGGCCTTGACACTGGTGACAGTTTCACGAGTAAATACTTATCCCCAGACTCATCGAGTTGTATATATTAAATATTAAATATTTTATGTCAATGATAATTCAATAAAGTGGTTTTAAAAAAGGTTCTGTAGGCGGATAGTGGTGATGGTTACACAACATTGTGAATGTACTTAATGCCACTAGAACTGTACACTTAAAAATGGTTCGAATGATAAATTTTGTTACGTGTATTTTACTACAATTTTTAAAAATGGAAAAAATGTCTAAAAATTAGAATGTTGCCAAGAAAAAGGTGAAAGTTATTTGGAATTTTTCTTTTATGCCACATGTTTTTATTTATCTTGGGACTTTTTTGACTAGTTTAATTTTCATTTATGATTGATCTGGCAGAATGTAATTGTGTTCAGTTAGGATTTCTTACAGTATGATGAGGAATAGTTTTTTTTTTTTTAAGGTTTTATTTATTTATTTGACAGAGAGAAAGCAAGTAGGGGGAGCAGCAGGCAGAGGGAGAGGGAGAAGCAGGCTCCTCGCTGAGGAGGGAAGCCCGATGTGGGGCTCGATCCCAGGACCCCGGGATCATGACCTGAGCTAAAGGCAGATGCTTAACCGACTGAGCCACCCAGGTGCCCCAGGAATAGGGTTTTTATGTAGATGAGCATAGAATATATATCTGATTAATCCAATACTTGTAGAAGATATTCATGCATTTGTTTAAGGACCACTCTGCTTATGGACTTGACTGGTTCAGTCACTTCACCAAGTTTCACAGCTAATGGAATGACTTCGCCTTTACCTGAAATCAGAGCTTCTTCTTTTTTTTTTTAAAGATTTTACTTATTTATTTGACAGAGATAGAGACAGCCAGCGAGAGAGGGAACACAAGCAGGGGGAGTGGGAGAGGAAGAAGCAGGCTCCCAGCGGAGGAGCCTGATGTGGGGCTCGATCCCATAACGCCGGGATCACGCCCTGAGCCGAAGGCAGACGCTTAACGACTAAGCCACCCAGGCGCCCCTGAAATCAGAGCTTCTTAATCCTACTTTATAACAGGTCTCAGTGTATCGAGAGTCTGCACCCTATCAGTCAGTCCAAACTGTGACTGCTAATCGAACCATGCGTCGGTGCCTGGGCTGCTCCCCTAGCATGCTGCTGTTTCCCACAGCCCGTGCAGAAAATGGTGTTGTGCTTCACGAGCTCCCTAAGAGGAACTTCTAAACCAGTTACTTCAAAGCAGCGTTCTCAATCCGAGGAAATAAAAAAAAGAATTCTGATGACTGGAACCTGCTCTTCAGAGATTCTGATTTTATAGGGCCTGCAGCGGGGAGGGGTGGCTTTCACATCCTACTGTAAGAAATAATAATCAGATGCAGGACAGGTTGAGAAGTACTGCTTAAAGCATCTTTGAAACCATGGGTTCCCAAACCTGGCTAATTCCCCAAATCCCTGAGGGAGCTCAGAACCCTCAGACCCCACTGCTGTGGAGGGACTCCGAGTCGGAGAGGGAGACGGGGTCCTGGAAATGTCTGAGGCTGTGCTCGAGGTGGAATTGCCGTGCCTCCCCCCTACTTCTTCTGTGTTGATTAAAACCAGACCAAGTGAATGAAACAATTTCAAAATAGTTACGTGGGCCACAGACATCATTTTAGTGCAGTGAACGTTGGCTCAGGCCTTGTAACGCTATTATTTTTTGGATTAAAAGTAAAAATGCTTGTTAAAGAATTTGAGATGATGTGTAAGATTTTTTTTAAAAATTTGGTCCTGTACTAAAAGCGCTCCCCCCCATATTTTTTGTGGGGGGGTCTGCATTTGTTTTTAAGCCGTGAAGAGCGTATTGTTGGAGAGGTACAGAGGGGAATGTTTGTGTATTGAAATGTGAAGACGGTGTGCCTTTGCTCAAGTTCAAACCCCCTGCGTTCGTATAGATGGGAATCCCTTTAATAGAATACCAGATAAAGCATATGCAATTTGTGATCCAGAGAGTTTTCTTAAATTGTAATTATATAGGTAAGGCATGCATTTATTCTCCTTGTAAAAACTGAAGACATTACAGAAAAGTCCGGAGTCTCACGTGACTGCCCTTCTTAGTGACAGCCTCTTCCTCCGCGGGAGTGATTGTCTCCAATGTCCTGTGGATCCTCCCAGAACTTTTCCTTATCAGGTTGATCGATCAAAGAAAGTGCATACTATTTTGTAACTTTTGCTTGGAAACATGTTCATGTAAGTGCTATGTAGAATTCAGCTGTAAGCCATTTTCCTATTGATGAACACAGAGGCTGTTTCCAGGGCTGTAGTAAGCATTCTTGTGCAAGGCTCCGGGTGCACGCGTGCTGTGTAATTGCTGGTTCCGGTTGGGGGGGTGTATGGTTCAGTGCTAAATTGTCCTCGGGTCAGGCCGAGCTGCAGAAGCTGATGGAATTGACTCAGGAGAATTTGCTGGGCGTCACTGAACTTGCAGGGATTTGAGTGAAGACACGAAAGAGCAGAGCAAATGTCAGCTTTTTGTTTGTAATTGTCATAAACATGAAGAGTCTTGGGTTTGCTATGCGCACCCCCCCCCCAAATAATGTCTGCTAATAACTGTGTGCCCCGTGCCAGTGTGCTGGGTGCTGACTTGGAAACATTCTGTAAAAAAATGCTGAATTAGGTTAGCGATGTGAAGATGATTAACAGATAATGGTAGCCAGAATAATTGTGTCAAAACAGCAGGAAATACCAAGAGAATTTGATGTGTTCTGCATTTTCTTTGCTGCTTGCCTATTGTAATAGTGTTAGAAACCTTAGGTTGTGTATGTAGTCATTTTTTTTGTGTGTATTTGGTCAGTTTGACTATAAAATATCAAACATGGCCATTTCAAAGAAACTCTTCATTATAAAGTATCAATTGTTTCCTGGTCTCCGTAAACTCTTACTTGTGTCATTGTAAAAGATCCGTTTAAAAAAATAGTTTCAACGGGGCTCCTGGGTGGCTTAGTCAGTTAAGTGTTCACCTCTTGATTTGGGCTCAGGTCATGATCTTAGGCTTGTGGGATCGAGCCCCACATCAGGCTCCATGCCTGATTAAGATTCTCTCTCTCTTCCTCTGCCTCTTGCACCCTTAAAAAAAATAAAAATAATTTTCATCAACATACATGGTCTTAGTGCTTCCCCTAGTCGACATTTTGCATGGTCTTTTCCTTGTATTTACATAGTCTACAAATGTAGCCTTTTTTGGAGGGGAGTAAATATATTTTCCTATGGGATTACACGAGGGTTTACTTAAGCTCTCCCCTATTGTTGGACATGGAAGTCTCTTTTTGTTTTCTATCGTGTATAAAGCGCTGGAAGGAGACTTACACAAAGTGTTGTTTGCCTGTGGGCTGTTGTACTCCATCTGTGTTCCTCAAAATAAGATCACTGGCTTTCTTCTTCGTCTTTTTTTCTTTTTTCTTTTTCTTTTAAACAGGCTCCAGGCCCAGTGTGGGGTTTGAACTCACGACCCTGATATCAGGAGTCGCATGCTCTACCGGCTGAGCCAGCCGGGCGCCCCATGCTGGGTTTCTTTATATGTTGCCAGGAAGATTCTGAGCATAACAGCCAAGGAAGGGGACGTTACCACTTTTCTGAAGGCCGCTCAGGCTCCTCTTCTGCCCTCCAAGTAGATTTGACTTATCTTTGTCTTGGTGCAGTGGTTGTGAGATTTTTGCCCCCCTGGGTTTGTGGTGCGGGTGTGGGTGTTTTGACATCTGTGTGAGTGTGTTGTTTTGATGTTTTTCTCTGAGGTTGCACTGGTGTGTTAGTGTTTTCATTTTTCTCACGCTTATCACTCTCTTATCTGAAAGTGAGGCGATGGTGAACTTGGCACCATTGACTCAGAACAGCGGCTGTTTGTCCTTGGCCAGAAGATCATACGACCAGGAACGAGGTAAGGTGAGGGATTCAGCAGTTCCAGAAATGGGTGGCTGTATTGCGCAGTGGAGAAGAATGCCGAAGAATTGTCCAGGTCTGGGTACCTTTCCCTGGAATGCAACAGGGCTCCCTAAGTCATTGTAAATTTAAGGACATGTAATAATGCGCTCATTGGTAAGGAAGTTCATGGTAAAAAGTTTTTGTGGATTGTTGTTACCTTTTGTGGATGTTTGAAGATTATCCTGTGAAACCAGCAGTACCCAGGAGGGAGCTTAGATGGGCAGATGCAGATTCCTGGACTCTAGGGACATGTGGGGGAGCTGCTGGGACTCTAGCATTAGATTGCTTGTACATTAACACCCCTCAGTGGCCTTGGATGGTGACCCTGGGATTCCTAGACCCTTTGGGTCCTAATATAATGTGATCTGCAAGTGTTTTCAGTATTTCAAAAAGGGTAACAATTTGTCTGTTCCCTTGGTCCATGTGCTAACTGAAATGTCAAGTGGTTTTGATTTTATTTGGTTTGAATAAGTCATTCATTACCTGGATCTGTAAATCTTCTTTTTATTGACTTACAGACTCTTCTATTCCTCTTTTTTTTTTAAGATTTTATTTATTCATTTGAGAGAGAGTGAGACAGAGCACAAGCAGGGGTGAGGCAGAGGGAGGGGGAGAAGCAGACTCCCCGCTGAGCTGGGAGCCCAACATGGAGCTCCATCCCAGGAACCCGAGGTCATGACCTGAGCCGAAGGCAGACGCTCAATCATCTGAGCCACCCAGGCGCCCCTCTTCTATTCCTCTTATGTTGCTTCATGGTAGCATACAAATTAAGGCAGAATCTTTTTAGGGCTGTGATGGCAGCTTGCCCTGCCTTTTTTTTTTTTTTTTTTAAGATAACAGCCTCATTGAGCTAAAAATCAAAATCATATAGTTCACCCATTTAAGATGTACAGTTCAGATAGCTTTTAGTGCATTCACAGCATTGTGGAGCCATCACCAGAATAAGTTTTAGAACATTTTCATCACCCCCAAAAGAAACCTCCTATCCATTAGCAGTTATTCTCTGTCGTCCCCCAAAACTCGCTAGGTAATCGGCAGTCTGCTTTCTGTCTCTGTGGATTTGCCTGTTCTGGACATTGCCTGTCAGTGGAGTCCTACAGTATGTGTGGTGTCTGCCTTGTTCTTCCAGGTTCATCCGTGTCATAGCATGTGTCAGTCACATTGCGTTGTGTGGATATGCCCCGTGGTGTTTATCCACGCATCAGTTGATGGACACAGGTTGTTTGCACTTTTTTTGCTATTGTGAATAATGCTGCTAGGAACGGTTTTTGTGGGGGCTGCATTTTCAGTGTTCTCGGGCAGACACTTAGGGGGTTTCCCCTTTGGTTCTTAGTGTCATCTTGACCTGGTACGCTTTCACATCTCCCATACATGCAGAGTATGAAATAGTGTTAGTAGTGAAATAGAAATAGTGTTTCAGCTAAGGAGAGGAAGAAAAGACCCGGTCATGTATGTCTGTGTGGGGGAAGACGCGGGTTATTTCCACCCTGATCTTATTTGTACAGTCTTGATATAAACTGGCAAAAGTTGCAGTTGCTTTCACGGTTTTATTAGTGACTGTTTTTCAGTTAGCTGTGGTAAGTGATGATGAAAGTCTTTTTCTTTTTTTTTTTAAAGTAGGCTTCCATGCACAGCGTGGAGCCAACGTGGGGCTTGAACTCACCACCCTGAGATCAAGACCAGAGTAGATATCAAGAGTCAGATGCTTAACCGACTGAGCCACCAGGTGCCCTGAAACAGTCTTGACTGTATCATTAGCCTGATATGAATTTACTTGTTCGTTGGTAAAAATGCTGCAGTTTTCATGAGAATTCTAATGGGAACTAGTGTTTCCTTAACTTGCAACTTGGAGGCCAGCAAAAATTGTAGGACCTGTCGTGTTCTCGGAGCAAGAGGTCAGTCTGGCTAGTGAATGCTGACTGACGGTTCTGATCGCTGTTGGTGGCGTCTCAGATCTGTGGAGAGAGAGGAGGGCAGTTAGAGGTGCTCCTTACGGGAAGTTGGGGAACACGGCCTGTCAGTGGGCTGTCTGCTCATTCATTGTGTAGATTGGCTAAAGGAAGGTTTAACCCCTCATTATGTAAACTTTTAATTGTTAGTCATTTCGGATTTTTACTAGTAACTACTTTAAAGGTGTAGAGAGGATACAGAGTGCCATAATGAGCCCCTGAGTACTGGATTTAACAAATGGGACCTCTTTTTCTTTTTCCTCCCTCCCTCCTCCTTTCCTTCCCTCCTTTTTTAAGCTTAAGGAATACAGCTTTTTGGATAAACTTGAACACCCTTTGGTACACCTCCCATTTACCTCCCTCCTTTCCCGGGGGTAACCACTGTTGCAAGGCAGATAGATAGACGTCCTCTCCATCCACGTTTTTATGCTTCTGTGTTAATGTCCATAGCAATATATGTAATTTATGTCTGTATTTTTAAACATTACGTAAATAGTTTAATTTTTTTATTCTAACTGTAGCAGTATCTCTCAAATTGCGATCTTCATGAAATATTTTTGGCAGATATCCAGTGTTACTAAGTTTTTCTTATTGTGATAAAATATGCGTAACATAAAATTTACCCTTTTAAGCATTTTCAGGCATACAGTTCAGTAGCAGTAAGTACATTGTGCAATCACCATTTCCAGAACTTTCTTGTCATCCCAAGTGGAAACTCTATACCCATGAAACAGTTATTCCCCATTCTTCCCTCCCCCACCCCTGGTAACTAACCTCTATTCTGCATTTTTTTAAAAATATTTTTTATTTATTTCAGAGACAGAGAGCAAGTGCACGAGTGGGTGGAGGGGCAAAGGGAGAGGAAGAAGCAGAATCCCTGATGAGCAGGGAGTCCAACATGGGACTCGATTCCAGGACCCTGGGATCGTGACCTGAGCTGAAGGCAGATGCTTAACCGACTGAGCCACCCAGGCGCCCCATCTGTTCTACTTTTTCTATGAATTTGCCTATTCTTGGTACCTCATATAAGGAGAATCATATAGTATTTGTCCTTTTGTAGCTGTTTTTTTCCACTTAGCATCATGTTTTTAAAGTTTATCCATATTGTAGTATGTATTAGAATTTCTTTCTTACGGCCGACTAATAATATTCTTAGTATAGTTACACCACATTCTGTTTATCCATTCGTCCGTTTATGGACATTTGCATTGTTTTCACCTTTTGGCTGTTGTGTACAATGCTTTGAACATTGGTGTATGAGTATCTTGAGTTTCTGCTTTCACTTCTTTTGGATTTAGCTCTTTTTTTTTCCCCTTTTTTATTTTAAATTCAATTAATTAACATATAGTGTCTTAATAGTTTCAGAGGCAGAGGTCAGTGATTTATCAGTTGCATCTAACAGCCGGTGCTGGGTGCTCCTTATGCCCTCCTTAATGCCCATCCCCCAGTTACCCCATCCCCCCACCCCCCTCAGTTCTTTTGGATTTATACCTACGAGTGGAATTGCTGGATCATATGATAATTCTGTGTTTAACTTTTTGGGGAGCTGCCAGACTATTTCCAGCAGCAGCAGCGCAAGGAAGTTCTGAATCTTCCACATCCTCACCAACACTTGTGATTTTCTGTTTCTTTTTTCTGTTAGATAACAGCCATCCTAACTGGTTGAAATAGTAACTTGTGGTTTTGATTCGCTTTTCTCCAGTAACTAAGGATGCTGAATATCTTTTCATATGCTTATTGGTCGTCTGGGTATCTTCTTTGAAGAAATGTCCATGCAGATCTTTCCCCAGCACTGTTTTTTAAAAAGATTTCCTCCCCCATAAGCTGCCCTTGGTGCACGAGCCTGAGTTATTTTTATTGTAAGTATGCACACAAGGATACATTTCTTATGCTTAAAAGATTATAAAAACAAGAAGATTAACAAATTACAGATAAAATGACGAAACCAGTAAAATTAATTCTATGGGACAGATGATGTTTTACTCAACTTGTACTCTCCGTGTGAATATAGTACTGTCTGCTGTGGTGTCGGGAGCTCTTTGGGAATGCCCGTGTTACCTGGCCACGTGGCTGCTCTGTTCTCTCACCACTATCCTCTATTCTGGAAACAGTAAAACTACACGGGGGTGACATCTGACGGCTAACTGGCACATGTGCGTTGTACTCTTCCCAGTTCTTAACTCTGTTCTTGACTGTTAGCGCTGACTGATTAAAATCCTGTTATCTGACCTTAGCCCTTAAACACAACAGCACACACGTGGGCCGGGAAATCCCTGGGCAGCTCTCTGTTTCCGGGGAAGCATCTGGATGATCCAGAACAGGCTTATGCTCATGTTTTTAGAGTCATATTGAAATGAAAACACACAATTTAAAAATTCTCATAGAGAATGTATGGACTGGGAGAAGTGTCCACAGACCCCATTTGAGACACTTTTATGAGTGTTTGACAAACATTGCTTAATTTCCTCTGCTGCTTGTAAATTCCCCCTCAAGTTCAAACAGTTAAGGTAGGGATGCTGACATTCAAGTTTGGCAGGAGAAGCTTGTTTTGCCTTTTTGTTTTCTTCGTTTGTAGGAACCGTTTAGAGGGCATCTCACCATGGTCTGCTTCCTGTAATGCCTCCGCTGTCCTAGATGATGGTGGTTTGGGTTCCTTCCCTTTAGCCGGGGGTCCGCCTCGCCTCTTTTTCTTTTTTCTTTTTTCTTTTTTTTAAAGATTTTTTATTTATTTGACAGAGATAGAGACAGCCAGCGAGAGAGGGAACACAAGCAGGGGGAGTGGGAGAGGAAGAAGAAGGCTCATAGCAGAGGAGCCTGATGTGGGGCTCGATCCCAGAACGCCGGGATCACGCCCTGAGCCGAAAGCAGACGCTTAACCGCTGTGCCACCCAGGCGCCCCTCGCCTCTTTTTCTTAATCACATTAACTTTAGTTCGTTCTTTCTTTTTTTTTTTTTAAGATTTCATTTATTTGAGAGAGGGTGAGAAAGAGCACAAGCGGGGGGAGCGATGGAGAGGGAGGGAGAGGAAGAGGCAGCTGGATGCTGAGCAGGGAGCCCGACATGGGGCTCGACCCCAGGACCCTGGGATCATGACCTGAGCGGAAGGAAGGTGCTTAACTGACTGAGCCACCCAGGCGCCCCAACTTGAGTTATTCTGATTGTAACTTCAGTTTCTCTTCTTGCTTATTTTTAGTGTTTTTATCTTAGTGCTTTTTCCCTTGAATGCAACCAAAATCAAAGCTTATATTCTTCATCTTAGATCATGATATATGTGTTTACAAATAATTTTACTGCCAAGAATCTGTAAAGTTGGCTTTTACTACATTAGTTTTGTTTGATGTGGTTAACATGACCCTTGAATACTGTGCCTTCTGACTGTGAAATTCTCCACTGAGTTGTCCCTATTTAAAGTGTGACATTGCCAGTGTGATTTTAAAATACTGGAAGTGAGTTATGGTGGCATAAAGCTGCGAAGAAACAACCTTCATGTTCCTTTGATTATAAGTGCCTTTGGCATTTGTCTCTACTTGAAGATCACTTTTTCCTAATGCTTTTTTGAGGAAAGACCCTCTCCCTTCTTCGGACAGGTCTGGGGGCAAATGACTAAGACACAGACCAAGGCCCTGGGCCGCCTCCTGTCAGATCACCTTCATGCTCTCTCCCCAAGGTTTCGTGTGTAATGCGTTTCTTATGAGTGTGAACTCCTATATACAGCCCCTAAAATCAAACTGTTCTCTTCTATGCATGGCATGAAGTAGTGCCCTAATCTAATTCCAGGATGTGACGAAATATTTCTATGAAAAATGTAATAGTTTTCTAAATTTATGTCAAGAAATAACCAGAGAATTATATTTATTAAGAAAATGCCCTTTTTGGTTTTTTTTTCCGCTAGACTAATAGCATTTATGTGAAATAACATGTTGCCGTGATTGGTAGTAGGATAGGACCTAGTTCTCAGTGACGTGGCTCTGCTGATTAACTACATGATGTCTAAGTAAGGTGTTGGAGATTTTTTTCCCCCGAACAGTGCAATTTTTAATGTTTTTTGAAAAATAATGGTAAAATACACAAAAATAAAATTTACCATCATTAATGTTTTTAAGGGTGCAGTTCAGTGGTATATAATTCACAATGTTGTACAATTGCCAGATGTTTTAGAACATTTTATCCCCAAACAAATCCCATACCCATTAAGTCACTCCCCTTCCCCTCCTTGCCGCCAGCCCCTGGCAGCCAATAATCTGCTTTCTATCTCTATGGATTTATCTGTTCTGGACATTTCATATAACTGGAGTCATACGTTGGGGCACCTGGGTGGCTCAGTTGGGTTAAGCATCTGCCTATCTGCCTTCAGCTCAGGTCATGATCGCAGGGGTCCTGGGATTGAGCCCCGCGTCAGGCTCCCTGCTCGGTGGGGAGTCTCTTCTCCCTCTTCCTCTGCCCCCCACTGCCCCCACTTGTGTTCTCTTTCTCACTCTGCTCTCTCAAATAAATAAATAAAATCTTCTTAAAAAAATAAATGGAATCATACAATAAGTGGTCTTTTGTGGCTGGCTTCTTTCACTTAGTTTTCAAAGTTTGTGTTGTAGCATATAATCTCTACTTCATTCCTTTTTATATCTGTTTTATTGGATATGTCATATTTTATTAATGACAAGTCTCTTGGTTAGCTAAATTTTTAAAAATAATGTTAAAATACACATAATTTAAAATTTACCATTTTAACCTTTTTTTAAAAAAAATATATATATTTATTTGACCGAGAGAGAGAGCACAAGCAAAGGGAGCAGCAGGCAGAGGGAGGAGAAGCAGGCTCCCCACTGAGCAGGGAGCCCAATGCGGGGCTTGATCCCAGGACCCTGGGATCGTGACCTGAGCCAAAGGCAGACACTTAACCAACTGAACCTCCCAGGCGCCTCTGTTTTAACCATTTTTAAGCATATATAGTTCAGTGGCATTGAGTATACTCACATTGTTGTGCAATCATCACCACTACTATCTGTCTCTAGAACTTTTTCATCTTCACCAACTGAAACTTTGTACCCATTAAATACTGATTTACTGTTCTCTCTTCTCCTCTCCCAATCCCTGGCAACCACCATTTTACTTTGTGTCTCTATGATGGAGACCACTCTAGATCCTTCAAAAAAGTAGAATCCTATAGTATTTGTCCTCTTGTAGCTGGCCTATTTCACTTAGCGTAAAGTCCGCAAGGATCATCCGTGTCGTAGACCATGTTGGAATTTTCTTCCTTTTTTAATTGCTGAAGAACATTCTGTTGCATGTATATACCATGTATTTATCCATTCTTCCATTGATGGACAGTTGGGTTGCTTCCACCTTTGGAATATTGCTAATAATGCTGTTAGGGTCATGAGTGTACAAGTATCTTTTTGAGTCTCTACCTTTGGTTCTTTTAGCTGTATACCCAGAGGTGAAATTCCTGATCATATGGTAAATCTATATCTAACTTTTTGAGGAACTCCCATACTGTTTTCCATAGCAGTTGCACCATTTTACATTCCCATCAGCAAAGCACAAGTAATATGAGTTCCAATTTCTCCACGTCCTTGCCAATGCTGTCATTTTGGTTGTTTTTTTTTTTTTTTTTTTTTTTTTGATAAGTGCCATCCTAATGGCTACTTGAAAATTTTATTTTAAATTATATCTAAACTTCAACGCATACATAAGCACATAGCTGTTAACATTAAGTTGTTGGGTTTTTTTTAATAAGTAACAAGTATGACCTTAGTTGACCCTTTGATATGAACTTGGATGGGAGCACGGGAGATGTTGAGAAGACAGTTGTTACTATAGTACTTCTAAACATTTTACATTTTAAGTGTAACTGCATAGATTTATTTACCTCCACCAAGTCATAGAGAAGGTAATGCGCAGCAGTACATGGTGTAAGTTGGTAGACTTGATCTGTCAAGTTACTCTTGGATAGATTACGGAACTTACACATAGAGCAGGGGTCGGCAAAATTTTTCTGTAAAGATAGTAAACATGTTAAGCTTTGTTGGTTCTGAGGTCTTTGTCTCAACTACTCAGCCCTGCTGTTGTAATACATGAAAGCAGCCATCGGCAATATATAAATCAACGAGCATGGCTCTGTTCTCAGAAAACTTTGCCTATGTCAACTGTAATTGGAATTGCGTATAACTTACACCTGTTCCAAAATGCTATTCATCTTTTGACTTGGAACCATTTCAAAAGTATAAAAACATTCTTACCTTGTGGGCTATACAAAAGTAGGGGGTGGGTGGGCTGGGTTTGGCCTGTGGGTGTGGTTTGTGGATCTGTGACACAGAGGGGTCAGTGGATGTTAGAGGGTGTGGAACCCATGTGATCTTGGGTTATTTGTTGTGAAATGCTTTGGAGTTAGCTTTTGGTCCCGGCACAGGGCCAAGGCTGAGGTAGTTAGGCTTCTGGAAAGGAGGAGCAGTAAGCTCGGAGTCGCAGATCCTAGAATCCCAGATGGCACGTGTGTCTTACATAACAAAGATCCAACGAACTTCGGGCACCGTGCTTGGCACATCAGCGCCTTCCGTAAGTGTTTGTGGGACTGTAGGATGAGGAGGGTTAAGGGAGGTCTGGGGCGCCTGGGTGGCACAGGGGTTAAGCGTCCGCCTTCGGCTCAGGGCGTGATCTTGGCGTTCTGGGATCGAGCCCCACATCAGGCTCCTCCGCTATGAGCCTGCTTCTTCCTCTCCCACTCCCCCTGCTTGTGTTTCCTCTCTCGCTGGCTGTCTCTATCTCTGTCAAATAAATTTAAAAAAATCTAAAGAAAAAAAAGGGAGCTCTGAAGGATGGGGGCGGAGTGGCTGGTGGCTGCCATATAAGTGATGGTGCTGTTTGGGCAGACCTGTCTTAGCGAAGTGACTAGTCCTACCCTCTCATCGTCTTTGTGTGTGTGTGAGTTCACAAAGTCCCGGGGCAGCTGAAGCCAGGGGTCAGTAGGACTCTAAAGTGTGCCAGGTGCCAGGCAGTGGGCTGGGGGCCTCACAGAGCTGCTGGGTGGGCGTTACCGTCCCTGTTTTACAGATGCAGGTGCTGAGACTGAGGGAAGTTGGTAACTCTTGAAAGGTCACTCAGCTGGAAAACTCGTCGCTGGAATTTGAAAGTAATTTTACCTCTGCGATCCTAATGGTTGGCATGTTCCAGTGAGGAGATCTGTTTTTCAGATTTGGTTCTGCTGTTGATTTTCTGTGTGAGCTTAGGGAAATTATTCTCCGTTAAGAAAAAAAAAATTCTTCTAGTTCAAGAGTAACTTCTACCAAGCCTGCCTTGTAGAATTATTGTAGGTGATTGAATTAGGGAACAGACAAGAGCTCTTTGAAAATATGAAGTACCATACAGAAGCAAGATGGTTTGTTGAGGTGAGCCCCCCCCCCCAAAGGGCACCCTTGTCTTGTCAGTGTAGTGTAGCTCTCAGAGCCTTGCACCAGACCTGGGAACTTGATTCTTTGGAGAAACCCTTAAGCTGTCAGTGAGGTTACTTTTTTTTAAATGCCTGTCTTAAGTGGAATAGGAGCTGAAAGAGAAGGAGCCGAAGTCAGAATGACACAGTAAGAATGAGCTGACAGCAAAGCAGCAGAGCCCATGTTCAGACCCCACGCTGCTCCAACGGTTGCTGGGTAGCTATGGGTGTGCACGTGATGGCCCAGAGTTAGGGAAACAGAAGGAAAGCTTTAAATTATGTCTGGTTTGATAACATAGCATATTTTCATCATTATTGAAGTTTTAGCATGTAGAGAGGAAAGTCTGGCATTACTTAGATACTTCATCTTCTGTTAGTGAAGACCAAATGAAGCATTATTTTATTACTATATTCAGGCCCTCTTTAAAATTATCGAAGTGCTCGTAGTGTCTTCCAGAAAATGTATGTGTATGAAAAGTATATAGACTACATACATTTTAATTTTGTAGACTAACAGATCTCTTATTTTGTCTGTGGTCTTAAAAACTCTAAGCTGTTTTCAGGGATTAGTGATAAATTTAGTGAGAGTCTTTACAAGGTTGGTGAGTAAGCATTATTATAATAAAGTTCTGTGTGGCCCAGTATAGACATATTAGAAATACTCTTAAAATAGTAATCATCTCAGGCCTCACTTTGGAGTGGAAGAAATAGTGTGGAAGAATTTCACAGTACATTGCAGAGAGATGTGACTGCTAATGACTTACGCAGATTTTTAAGAGAAGTTAGGTGGTCAATGAGACAATGTATTAAAAATAAATTTGGGGGCGCCTGGGTGGCACAGCGGTTAAGCGTCTGCCTTCGGCTCAGGGCGTGATCCCGGCGTTCTGGGATCGAGCCCCACATCAGGCTCCTCCGCTATGAGCCTGCTTCTTCCTCTCCCACTCCCCCTGCTTGTGTTCCCTCTCGCGGGCTGTCTCTATCTGTCGAATAAATAAAAATAAAATCTTAAAATAAATAAATAAATAAA
Source organism: Ailuropoda melanoleuca (assembly GCF_002007445.2). Lineage (NCBI taxonomy): Eukaryota > Metazoa > Chordata > Mammalia > Carnivora > Ursidae > Ailuropoda > Ailuropoda melanoleuca. The sequence continues at coordinate 49,153,384 of NC_048229.1, forward strand.
TTTGGTCTGAGAGATTTAACATGATGGAACAGTATAGGGTCCAGATCATTTTTATAATCAATGTTTTAAATATTATGCACATCCAGAAAATATGTCTTCCTGTGATGTGCTGGTCGGCTGCTCAGTGAAAGTATCAGATGCACTGTTTCTATTTTGTTTTGTTTACTATTCTGTTAAGAAAATTACCTAATTGGGAGCAGGGGTGGGGGTTAAACCAACTTTTTATTTATTTTAATTTTTTTTAAGATGAGGGTTGTGGATTTCTGTTTGATTTTATTTTATTTTATTTTTTTTTTAAAGATTTTGTTTATTTATTTGACAGAGATAGAAACAGCCAGCAAGAGAGGGAACACAAGCAGGGGGAGTGGGAGAGGAAGAAGCAGGCTCATAGCAGAAGAGCCTGATGTGGGGCTCGATCCCACAACGCCAGGATCACGCCCTGAGCCAAAGGCAGACGCTTAACCGCTGTGCCACCCAGGTGCCCCTCTGTTTGATTTTAAACATTTTTGTTTGTTACTCTATTTTACTGGTTTGTTCACAAAATTTGTTTAGAGGGAGGCCACATACTTAGAATTGTGGCTTTTACTTCAGTCATCATCATCATCATTGTCATCATGAAAAAAAAGAAGCTACCGGTTGCTTTATTCTGGCAAAATGTATAACACATGCTCATTGAAAATAACTTTATCAAGGGAAGCCTTAAATGAAATTTGTCTGTTAATTATTTGTATTATTTGGCCTTATCTTGGTAATTCTAGCCCATGAAGTAGGGCTAGAAAATTGTCTGATTGGCTATGAGATAAACATGCAAAAGTCAGTAGTTTTTCTGTGTAACAAAATATAATTTAAAAAAGGAAAAAGATTTTACGCACCAGTGCATCAAAATTTCCAAAATAATTGAAAACAAAGCCAGACATGTGAAGAAAACGAAAACGTTACAGTGGGTGGCATGAAAGACTTGAAGAGGTTAAATTAACTCATTAATTTTTTAACTAATGTAATTAAAAAAAAAATCCCAGTGATTTTTTTTCTGAGGGGGAAGAGCGATTTGTTAAAATAATTTTAAAGAGCATCTAGAAGAATAAACAGGCAAGAATAGCCAAGAACATTTTGAAAACTAAAGATGAGTTTGGGGGAAGGATTGGTTTTGTACTATCAACTATTTATAGATTTATAGAAGAATTTTAAAGAGTAATCTGAGCCCTAGAATAGATAGATACAGCAGTAGATCTGAAAAGAAAGCCGAACGCCTGACCCAACTGTGCTTAAGAGTTTAATATATAGGCAAAGGCTTTGTGTATAAATCAGGATTTTTTCAAGTGCAAGAGAAAGAAAATCAATCATCTTGGTTAAACAAAAAACAAAGGCATTTATTTTGTCAAGTACCTGGAGTACCCTTGGGGTAATGCTGGCTTCAGTGACTCCAGAGGGAGCTCAGATGCCCTGTCTCTCCTGACTTTGCTTCTTTCTCATGATTGGCTCCTCTTTCTCCTATCACTGATGGGCTTCCTTTCTGCAGCTAGAGGAAAAGGAGGTGTGGTTGTTGATGCTTCCAGGCTTCTGTTTTTACAGCCTAAGGTCAAAGAAGAAAGTGACCTTCCTTGGTGTCAGTATGTAAAGTCTTAAGGAAGGACACCATGTGGACTGCTGGGGTCATGTACCCATCCCTGGGCCATGACCATGAGATGCCCCACTAACAGGGTCACCCTGGCTGCTCCTGTCCAGGACTCCAGTAGCTCTGCTATGCAGCGCCACCGGAATCACATGGAACAGTTGGAGAGCTATTGTTCCCAAGGAGGTGGGGGGAGGTGGAGAGGTGATACAATTACTGGGGGAAAGTGGGGCCAGACCATTGGGCAGACTGGAGTGGCAAGTGTATACTCGATCATTAAGAACAGGATGGGATATTCCATAAAGGGTGCTGGACATTTGGTCAGCTATTTGGGGGGAAAAAAGTTACATCCCTGCCTTTCACCACGTTCACTTAAATTCCAAATGAATAAATGATCACTAAATAGGAAAAAGAAAAAAAATTAACTAGAAGAAATGTCAGATTTTTTTATAGACTATTTTTTGAACAGTTTAGGTTCACAGCAAAATTGAGTGGAAAGTACAGAGATTTCTTCCCATATCCCACCAGCATGCAGTACATTTGTTAGTACGTCATTATCACCCCAAGTCCATGGTGTACATTAGCATTCACTCTTGGTGTTGCACATTTTATGGGTCTGGATAAATGTATAATGACATGTATCCACCATTATAATATCCTACAGAATAGTTTCACTGCCCTAAGGATCTTTTGTGCTCTGCCTGTTCATCCCTTCCTTTCCCACAGCCTTTGGCAACCACTGATCCTCTTACTGTCTCCATAATTTTGCCTTTTCCAGAAGGTCGTGTAGTTGGAATCGTACAGCACGTAGCCTTTTCAGATTGGCTTCTTTCACTTAGTGGAAGGTCTCTCCCTGTCTTTTCATGGCTTTGATAGCTCATCTCTTTTTAGCACTGAATAATATTCACTGTCTGGATGTACCACAGTTTATCTGGTTATCTACTGAAGGACATCTTGGTTGCTTCCAGGTTTTGATGATTGTGAATAAAGCTGCTGTAAACATCTGTGTGTAGGTTTTGTGCGGACCGAAGTTTTCAGCTCCTTTGGGTGAATACTGAGGAGCGTGATTGCTGGATCTTAGTGGTAAGAGTGTGTTTAGTTTTGAAGGAAACCACCAAACTGCCTTCCAGAGTGACTGTACCGTTTTGCATTCCCAGCAGCAGTGAAGGAGCATTCCTGTTGCTCCACATGCCCTCCAGCATTTGATGTTGTCACAGTTCTGAATTTTGGCCATTCTAAGGGTGTGTAGTGGTATCTTGTTTTAATTTGCATTTCCCTGATGCGGTAAGTTGAGTATCTTTTCATATGCTCCTTTGGCATCTGTGAATTGTTTTTGGTGAGGTGTACGTTCAGGTCTTTTGCCCATTTTTTAAATTGAGTTGTTTGTTTTCTTTTGTTGAGTTTTAAGAGTTCTTTGTACTGTGTATTTTAGATACCAGTCTTTTATCACATTACGTGTTTTGCAAATATTTCCTCCCAGTCTGTGGCCTGTCTTCTCATTCTCCTGATAGGTTTTTTTTTTTATTAATTTATTCATTTGAGAGAGAGAGAGTGAGCACAAGCAAGGGGGGAGAGACAGAGGGAGAGGGAGAAGCAGACTCCCCACTGAGCAGGGAGCCCAACATGGGGCTGGATTCCAGGACCCTGGGATCATGACCTGAGCTGAAGGCAGACGCTTAACTGACTAAGCCACCCAAGTGCCCCAGTCAGGTATTTTTCTAATCTCAAGGTAGAAAAAGTCTTTTGAGACCTAGAAAAGAGAGGAATTAAAAGCAGAGACTGCAGGCTGATGGCCTGTTGGCTGGAGCAGACATGAGCACACGCCATAGTTCACCTATACCATTTTGTCTTGTTTAATTTATGTTTTGAAAATTGTGCTAGGATTTTAAAAGAGAAAATTTACCTGCAGTTCTAGATTTCTGGTTTATATTGAAAAAATGGGAAGTATTGGCAACACCAGACTCAGATTCCTACGTGGCAACAACCGGTCAGCGTTAAGGGGCAGACGCTTCCTGTTGCTGGGATGTGAGGCTGTCAGGTACTGGCTCCTCGGCCGCTCCCATGTGCATCCCAGCAGTGAAGGGGCATCTGAGTTGCCCTTTCTTGTTAGAGTCACATTCATTTACCTTAGCTGTCTGTTCCTTTTACGCAAAGATTCCTAAGTATAAGTCCCTCTAAATCAAAAAAAGAATTTATGCACATTGAAACAGCTTCACAAAATGGAAAAACTAACAGGAAAGTGGATTTGCTGTCTGTGGCAAAAGGTTAATAGCTATAATATAGAAAGAATGCTAATGAACCAAGAGGAAAATAAACACAACACAAAAAATAATAATAAACATTAAAAAAAAAAAAGTTAATTCCCAGTAGGCCCTAAGCTTCATGGTGGCAGGGACCATGTCTGCCTTGTTCAGTGTTGGGGTCCTAGGGCCCAGCTTAGTGCCTCACAAATGTTTGCTAATAATAATTAATGATAGATGATATTTATTGTGGGTTTACTATGTGCTAAGTAAGCAGTAAACCTTGGGCTAAATCCCTCCGGTTTTCTTGTTTAATCCCTACGGAAACCCTCCAAGGTAAGTGCTATGATCCTCATTGCACAGGTGGGAAACGGGCCTGGAGTGGTAAAATAGCCCCCCACTCAGGCATATCCAGTAAGAGCTCTTTATATTTATATGTTTACATATAACATTATATGTATGTTTATATTACATATTATGTATTTTATATTTATATTATGTATTATATATACTTATATATTATTATGTATATTTATATTATATATTAATTTCCTCAAATAGCTTATTGAAATGAGTTGAAAAAGAAAAAATATAGATGTCCAGTAAATGGAGAAATTTCGAACCATATTAGGAGTCGAAAATACCTCCCATTGGTGTGGAGGTTGGGGAAGGGTCTTCATGTATTTCTGTGGGAGGCCATGTCAGCATCCTTTCTAGTGGAGGGCATTTTGGGAATTTTTTTTCAAAAGTGTTAACTGTTCATAACTTTCCACTAAAGGATTCCGCTAATAAGAATTTATTCTAAGAGAAAAATTAAGAGTTGATTACAGATTTATGTGCAAAGATAGCATTATCACATTAATTATGGTACTGAAAAATTGGAAGCAACCTGAATGCCCAACAATGAAAGTTTGGTGGAATAAATTATGGTATATTCTTACACTGGAATAATATGTAATCATTGAAAATTCATTTTTATCGTATCACATGACCACTCTACAGCCACTGTGTTTTTCCACCAACTCTAAAATGCTATGTGGAGGGGAACGTCTGCGTGGCTCAGTCAGTTAAACGTCTGCCTTCGGCTCAGGTCATGATCCCAGGGTCCTGGGATCGAGCCCCCGTGTCAGGCTCCCTGCTCAGCGGGGAGTCTGCTTCTGCTCCCTCTGCCCCTTCCCTCAATTCATGCTCGCTCTCTCTCTCTCTCCCTCTCTCGTGCTTGCTTTCTCTCCAATAAATAAAATCTTTAAAAAAAGTCTATAAATAATACCAGCATTTACCAGAAAGATCTCAACAGCACAGGAAAAAAGCAGTAGTTTATGAAAATCTTTCTCCAAGTTAAGCTAGTTCCCAGTTCGATTACCCAAGGTAATTGTTATCAATAGTTAAAATATTTTAGTTAGAAGTTTACCCTATTTAGTGTAAATTATTTATTAAGCAAATAATCCCCTCTAGTATGTTCTGGGTGTCTGGATTTCCATGAGTAGTGGTCCTTGAAAGTAGGGTACCCCTGTGTTGGTCGGTGCCTCTTTTATCAGAACCTCAACACGGGGAAGATGACTTCCAAGTGCTTGTATATTTATAGAGCAGCGTCTGTTGTTAAACAGCAGCCCTTTCACCAAAGATATATACGTAAATGAATAAATAAAAAATAAAATTTTGGTGGTAGAGTTGTATGGGTTAAACACATCCCCATTTCATTGTTCTACTTCAGAATATAACAAACTTCTGTAGAGTGAACTGTTTTTATTGGCATCTGGACCTTGTCAGTAAGGAAAGATTCAGCCTCATTTATTTGTTTTTTCCACTCAGCAAATATTTGAGGACCTCCCCTTTGGGGAGTAAACTTAATAACTAAGCCTTTATTTCAAGGTATTTGATCTCCGTTGGGGAATGCTATCAACTGTTCTTTGAGCTTCCCAGCATTATCCAGATTTTCTTAGATGTGCTCAGTCATGGAGTTCAGAATTTTTACCAGAAGGTGAAGGAATTAATGGCTAGAACTCGATAAAGCAGTTTCTTTCCTCTTTTCTCTCTTCTGCTTTTCCTTATAATTGCTTGAAAGTAGTTTCTGGGTTGGGTGTCAAAAGTAAGAGGCTTGGGGAGAGAAGTTAGACGGTTTGCATCATCTCTCTTCAGAGCAGGAAAGGGTGAAGGGACAGAGGAAATCAAATGAAAAAGCCATCCTTCTGAAATACTGGCCTAATAAAGCAGTGGTCCAGAAACTGAGAGCAACAGACAATGGCATTGAAAAGGAATGTTCTCATTTCTGGGAAAGCAGGTGTGAGCACCTCCAAAAAGAAGAAGAAAATGAAAACTCTATTATCCAGGACACAGAAACAGGATCCATTCTCTGCATTTTTACTCCTGTGTCCTAACCAAGGAGGGGTTGACATAGCAAACAGAACATTCCTTAACTATGAATAACAGTTTTAAATGCCTACAAAGTTTGCAGAAGATTGTAGACCGTTTTTCCTTCTAATTTTTATGTCATCATCCATATTTTCTCTCTACTTTTAAATCTTAGGATACAGTGGGAATTATTTGAGGTGTGAGTACATTCTTGTCAATAAATTAGGAGAGGTAGAGGGCTTCTTCCTTTAGCTTTGATACTGATGATCTTCCTAATTTAGTTAGACATGGCTTTTTTTTTTTTTTTAAGATTTTATTTATTTACTTGGGAGAAAGCGAGAGAGCCCCGAGGGAGAGGGAGAAGCAGGCTCCCTGCAAAGCAGAAAGCCCGATGTGGGGCTCAGTCCCAGGACCCTGAGACCATGACCCGAACCGAAGGCAGACGCCCAACCGACTGAGCCACCCAGGCGGCCCCAGACATGGCTTTTTTTCAAGTGACCTTGCATATCTTTATGAATACTGTAGAAAATTATACACATGGTGCAAACCTTTAAATATAAAGATAATAAGGTAGTCCATTTTTGAAATACTTCTAAACCTTGGCTTTTTTTTTTTTAATTACATACTAACTGTGGATATTTTCTTAATAGCCATATCTCTATATACATGCAGACTTGTTTCCTTAGGCTATATTCTAAGAAGTGGAATAGCCATCTTTAAGTGTGATGGACATCTGTAGCTCTCAGGCCAAATTGCCCTCCTTTCTGGTTCTGACATGTTGACCCACGATGTGTGAGAATCTATTTCCTGGAATTGTGGTACTGAGCTCATTTTAAGGCATTTAATCTCCCTATCACCCTGTGGACTTGGGTGTGGGTAGATGAACCCCTGGGATCTGAGGGGCCCTTCCCGAAGATGCATCTCTGGGCTGGGCTGCCTCCTGGATCTGGGCACCCAGCTAAAGCCCGGAGAGCCGGGTCTGGGGAGGCCTGGAGGCAGGCCATGGCTCTGGGATTGACTACGGGGCAGGAGGCAGGACTTGGACCAGAGTCGTTCCGGAGCACGGAGGAGGGTCTAAAGGAGCTCTGCATCTGGGAAGTTTACTGGGGAGGTGGTATTTGAGCTCTCAAAGGCTGGGTGAGAAGATATTCCAGGCACAGGCCTACCTGTGCAGGAGTAGGGTTCTTGAGAAGGCCTGGCAGTCTGGGCACAGGTTCTGGTGGCGATACTGGGAAGAAGAGCCTAAGAAGGTAGGGAGTCCCTGATAAGGAGCTTGGAAGGGACACAAGTTAGTTGAGAAGGTGGAAGATGGCCTAGAAAAGGGAGAGGCCAGGGGCAGGGAGGCCAGTCTGGAGGCCGCTGCAGTGTTCTGCTGAGAAGGAGAGAGGAGAGAGGGAGTAAGGACCGGAGCTCTTAAGGCAGGACATGGTCTGATTTGGAAGTTTTTTTGTTTTGTTTTGTTTTTTTGTTTGTTTTTAGGAATGACATGATATGGAGACCTGTTAGCTCCAGAGGATGAGGAAGAAGGATGAACCAGGGAAGGCTGAAGTTTCCATTTGGGGAAACAGTAATTCAGGGAGGAAAACCCAAGGAGAGGGAATAGGTTTTGGAGAAGGATAAGGAATTTAGTTTTGGATTTATTGATTTTGAGGTGACATCTAGGTAGAGGTGTCTAGCTGGTAGCTGAAAATGTAAGAGCACGTGTGTGTGTGTGTGTGTGTATTTCTTTGTAAAAACTGAATTCTGGAGCCTCCTGAAGATGTTGTTCAGACTGCACCAGGATCACCCTAGGGCTTGCTGTTACTCACTTCTCCTAGTGCCTAAGTGCGTTCGAGAATAATCAAACAGTACAGCAGGGTAGAAATCCCAGCATCTCAGACCTCGGTCCCACTCCCCAGAAGAAACTACTGCCAGCAGTGTGGATGTGTTCTTCCAGAAATGTGTCTTGCATATACATGCACATCTAAGTCTCTAACTCCCTGGAAAAGGTGAGTCAGACACCAACAGATACATATACTGTATCAGGCACGCAGTACCTTCCCAAATGTTGTGTCGTGTGTCTGTGGCTGTGTGCGTGCGTTTGGGGCCCCTCAGGGTCCCCAGGGCTCAGTGCCGTTCAGGGCTGACCCCTGAGTTCCTTCTACAGTTGCTCGGTTTCTCCAGGGGCCAGCCATGTAACTTTTCAGTCTGTGAGGCTAAACACTTGAGTGTTTTTCTCCTTTAAATGTCAGAAATGTTTTCTTCAATGAGTATTAATTGTCGTTATAAAGATCTTGTTATAAAAATGTACAAAAATGGGGCGCCTGGCTGGCTCAGCCAGTAGAGTGCTATCTCAGGGTTGTGAGTTCAAGCCCCACACTGGGCATACAGCTTACTTTAAAAAAAAAAACAAAATGGTTAATTGACAATGGTAATTGACATGTATTAGTTTTTTTAAAAAGATTTATTTATTTGAGAGAGAACACTAGTGAAAGGGGCAGAGTGTGAGGGAGAGAGACTATCAAGCTGCCTCCCTGCTGAGCGCAGAGCCTGTCATGGGGCTTGATCTCATGACCCTGAGATCATGACCTGAGCTGAAACCAAGAGTCAGATGCTCAACTGACTGCACCACCCAGGGACCCCTAACATGGATACGTTTTTAAAAGGTAGACCACTTTAATGTGTACATTTTTTTTTTAAAGATTTATTTATTGGGATACCTGGGTGGCTCAGTTCATTAAGTGTCTGCCTTCCACTCAGGTCATGATCCCAGGGTCGTGGGATCGAGCCCCACATCAGGCTCCCTGCTCAGCGGGGAGTCTGCTTCTCCCTGTCGCCCTGGCTTGTGCTTTCTGTTGCTATCTCTCTCTCTCTCTCAAATAAGTAAAGTCTTAAACAAAAATTAAAAAAAAAAAGATTTATTTATTTTAGAGAGGGAGTGGGTGAGTAGGGGGAGGGGCAGAGCAAGAGAGAGAGAGAATCTCAAGCATACTCCTCACTGAGCATGGAGCCTGATATAGGGCTTGATCTCATGACTGCAAGATCACAGCTGAAACCAGGAGTCAGCAGCTCAACCGACTGTGCCACCCAGATGCCCCTAAATGTATAGTTTTTCAAAGTGAATCCCTACCCACTCCCAGTTCACTCACCAGATGTAATCACTGTAAACAGTATGGTATGTAGACTCTGTGGGTTGAGGGGTTGGGAGAAATACACAAACACACACTTTCACATGGGAAAATATAAAGAGAACGACAAATGGCCTGTAATCTTTTTAAATACGTAATAACCCCTTCAGAAAAGCAGACAAACAAATACACACTGATGGTTTGGAAAGAATTCTGTACTTTCACAGTACTACTCTGTACTAGCATAGAGTGATAGGAAGTACAACGTTGGTCTCCCTAACGTTCCTGTCATGCCCTGTCCTTAACACTTAACACTTAACACTGTTAACGGTTGTCCTTCAGAAAATTGGTAGTGCAAATAGAAACTCGTGTGTGTGTGTGTGTGTGTGTGTGTGTGTGTGTGTGTGTGTCTTTCTAAGCACCTGAAATGAATCTTTTAAACACATTGTGCTTTTTCTTTGAAGCGTATCCCATCTTAGATCTTTCTCATCAGCTCATATCGCTCTCCTTCCTTCTTTTTAGTGGATCATTGGCTATAATTTAAGGGAAGGTCAGAGTGCTGCTGTGATTATTTAACTGGATTCCATTGATGGACATTGAGGCTGTTTCTCAATTTTTTAGTGTTCCAGATAATGCTGTGGTGAATATCCTTATTCCCTCAGTACTTCTGAAGGATGAAAAGAAAGGGACTTTTTAAAAACAGCTTTATTGAAATATAATTGGTATACAAAAACTGTACATATTCAACCTGATGAGTTTGGACATATGCACACGCCCCTGAAACCATCATGGCAATCAGGGAAATAGGGGCGCCTGGGTTGCTCAGTCGGTTCAGCGTCTGCGTTCAGCTCACTCAGGATCCCAGGGTCCTGGGATGGAGCCCCACATTGGGTCCCTGTTTAGTGGGGAAACTGCTTCTGCCTCTGCCACCCCCCCTCCCCCCAGCCAGGGCAGATCTCTCTCTGGCTCTCTCTCTTGCAAATAAATAAATAATTTTTTAAAAAAGGATAATGGACATATCCAACACCACCAAAAGTTTCCTTGTGTCCCCCTCCCCTTTTTTGTGATAAGAATATAATATGAAATCTACCCTCCTAAGACATCTCTAAGTGAATAATACGGTATTGCTGCCTATAGGTGCTGTGTTGTACAGCACATCTCTAGAGCTTATCTTGCTTAACCAAAACTTTATACCCATTGAACATCTCCCCAGCCCCTGCCAACCACAATTCTATTCTCCGCTTGTATGAGTTTGACTATTTTAGATGTTGTGTTATAAATGGATTGGTTTATTTCATTTAGCGTAATGTCCTCAGGTTCATCCATGTTGCAAGTTTCAAAGATTTCCTTTTATTTTAATTTTATTTTATTTTTTAAAGATTTTATTTATTTGGCAGAGAGAGATACGGCGAGAGAGGGAACACAAGCAGGGGGAGTGGGAGGGGAAGAAGCAGGCTCTTAGCAGAGGAGCCTGATGTGGGGCTCGATCCCAGAACGCCAGGATCACGCCCTGAGCCGGAGGCAGACGCTTAACAACTGCGCCACCCAGGCGCCCTGAAGATTTCCTTTTATAAGGCTGAATAATGTCGTAGGTCTATACCACATTTTCTTTATCTCTTCATTTGTTGGTGGATATTTGGGTTGTTTCCATATCTTGGCTATTGTGAATAATGCTGCAGGGAACATGGGAGTGCAGATATCTCTCCAAAATTCTGATTTTTAATGAAAGAAGGAGAATTTAATGGGTGCCTGGGTGGCTCCGTCAGTTAAGCATCAACTCTTGGTTTGGCTCAGGTCAGGTTGTGAGATTGAACCCTGCCTTGGGCTCCACAATCAGTGTGGAGTCTGCTTGAGATTCCTCTCTCCTTCTCCCTCTGTCCTTCCCCCTGCTTGCATGTGTGCACGCTTGCTTGCTCTAAATAAAATCTTCAAGAAAAAAGGGGAAATTTAAAAAATTATTCATATAAATGTTGTTTATCGTTTATTAAGACAACAACCGCTGGAGAGGTGGTAGTAGTTCATACTTTCACATGTAGCATGCAGGTGCGCACCATGCAAGTGCCTTTTCTGTATCTTTGTCAGAATTGGTTATTACGAACTGTAACATTTTGGGGGGGGAAGTATCTTGTTATGGGCAGTAGTCGAATAGAACTTTGTCAGTGCCTTCATGTGAGTCTGAAGTTAGTAATTGATAAGGACTTCGGTTATGAGAACTGGAAAGCTTGACCTTGGTGTGGAGGTGGCCCAGGCAAGTTGCAGGCCTGGCAGGTGTCCCTCAGGAAGTGGGTGTCAGCCCCTGAACAGATAGATGTTGGGTGAGCTGCAGCGGGGGGCCGGCCCGCGCTCATCTTCCTGCCTTGGCCTGGAAGGCATCAGGGAGGCTGCCTCTGGCTTTCGGGGCGGAGCTCTGAAGCTAGGCGTACCCACCCGCTGGGCAGCCCGGTTGAAAAGGTGTGAAACCGGTTCTCCCCTTTTTTATAGCTGGAGAAATTGAGCCTTCGAGGGCCCTTTCTTTACATTCTTTCCCCACCTGATGATGAGCATTTATGAAATTCATGTAATTTTGAAAGGCTAGCACGTCTCCTCTGGTAGAGCTTCTCTCAGAGCCAAAGTGATTTTCTTCGTTTCTCTATTTTGACTTAAATGACCTGTGCATTGTACTTTTTAAAATATAGAAACTTTTTTGTTTATATCTCTTCCTTGTCACTTTAAATTGCTGTTATCATTAATTTTGAGGTTAATGTAAATTTTACCCCATCACATTAATTTGATTCGCATCCTTTTTTCGGGGGCATCCTTTCCAGTTACATAGTGGCAATTATCATATTGTTTTTATACAATGTACTGTTCCTTTATAAACAGGGAGTGGAGTGCTTTCTTGCTCACTTTTCCTTTAAAAAGCAAAACGAAACACTGATACCCTAGTAGCAGACACTGTGTTTTGGTTACAAATGAGTTTTGATCAAGAGTTATATTTTCAAATTAAAATGAGAAACTGTAAGGCTGGGTAGGAGACTTTCAGCCGTATTTACTAATTAATCGTACCGAGTTTTGATCCAGATGTGGGAGAAACTGAAATTTTCCCTGTGTGGTTGGAGGATCTCAGAGGCATAAGTTACATTAATTTGTGAAAGCAAGCTTACAAAGTTTCTCTAGTCTCATCCTGCTGACCTAATGAAGTGTGCCGGGCATGTAGTGGGCACTCCAAAAACGGGATTCTGTGCCTTGAGGATTCTTCAAGCGCCTAGATGTACGTGGCACCATGCCAGCAAAATTATACAGCCCACAGAGATAGCGCTATCTCAAGATTATTTAAAAATCTGTACTGGAAGCTTTTTCTTCAACGTACTAAGATTTCTCAATTCTTGAAGAATTTTACATGTAGCTAGTTACATATAGGCGAGAGAGGCTGTGATGTTTCTGTTCCCTTGTGTGGGAAGGAGATGGCCCGGGCCTATGTGAGATGGGTTCTCGTGTTCTTACTGTTCAGGTACGTTTGAGCTGCAGTAGCCCTCCTTCCCCCCCACCTTTCTCTTCCCCTCTTCCAGCGTCACCCATGCAAGTCAATAAAAGAATTAGGATAATCTGTGGAACCAGTTTTTCCTAAATAAGGAGATGATTCCATGGAATATTAATGTTTAGGGAGGTCTTATTTTAAAAGCTTATCCGACTTAATGTGCTAATTAAAAACCTAGAATCCTAGTGATAAATGGAATTTTAGAATCCTTTCCGTTTTTTACCAAGTTCAGAAGTGTCTGTGGGGTACCTGGCTGGCTCAGTTGGTAAAACAAGCGACTCTTGATCTTGGATTATAGGTTTGAGCCCCACATTGGGTATAGAGATTGCTTATAAATCTTTTTTATATTTTTAAGATTTTATTTATTTATTTTAGAAAGAGAGCACAAGTCGGGGGAGGAGCAGAGGGAGAGCATGGAGCCTTGCTGAGCACAGAGCCCGACATGGGGCTTGATCCTATGACCCTGAGATCATGACCTGAGCTGAAATCAAGTGTCAGACACTTAACCATCTAAGCCACCCAGGCGCCCCCAAAATCCTTAAAAAAAAAAAAAGTCTTATTAGACCTCATTTAGTTTCTTTATTTATACTTGTAGTGATGGGGACCTCACTACCCTTCAAGTAACCCATTCCATTCCCTGTAGCGTGGTCATTGGGAAGCTCTCCTGGTCATCTGAAGCCTGACTGTGGTGGAACAATGTGGAACTAATACATTACCCACCACAAAACTACTTTATGTGAATATTTCTTTTCATTAGATGGAAATTACCCAGGACAAGGATCACGTTTGAGTGACTAACCTTCTTTCCTTCTAGTGCATTGAACTAGGCACTCCATAATGTTTAGAGAATAAATTCTCACTCAGTTGCTTGTGATCTGAAGATTAACTGGAAGTTGGGCTAAATATTTTTTGCCTGTATTTTAATTAGAAATGGTGTAAATGGGCCTTTGTAGAGTAGAGACAGTCACGTTTAGGGGTTTTTCCCGTTGGTTAAAACGGAGGTTTTTCCCAGTGGTTTTGGATCATTCACAGCAAACAATCCAGTTAGATAAGAAATCTGTTTTCCTTTTAATTTGTGGTCCTCCTCCTTCTGAAAGAGCAGCACAAGCTGTGAACTTTCTAGCCTGATCATTTTAGCTGTTGTCTTCAAGAAGCTGAAGGGGATACCCTTAGGAAAAAAGCCTGGGAAGCTTTAAGAAAAAAATCAGAAGGTGATAATCTTGAGGTACCCAGCAGTGTACCCAGGAGGACTTGACCACACTGGGAGCGTACGGATTCGTGTGCAGAACTCCCTGGAGTTTTAAAATCCAGTTTTTTGGTTTTGGGTTTTTTTTTTTGTTTTTTCTTTTTGCAGTATTGCACAGTACACACACGGAGCACGCTATAAATCATTCCTGACCAAATGGCCCAGGTTTTGACATTAAGGGCTCGAAAAGGATCCTGGTTGCTCACCCCTAGTTTGTGCCTGAGGACACATGCTGGAAAGCATCAGTCCCTTTCTGAAGGAACACAGCTGCCCTGAGGCAGAGCCTGAGTCTAGAACTCAAGTTTTTTGACTGTTAGTCTAAAAATAAAGCATTAGAAGAGGCAGAGACTGTTGATTGCTTACTTGGCCATGCTTTAAATGTTATAGCCCAGTGGGGTTGGGCATTAGGCTTTTTTTTTTTTTTTCCCCTTCCTCAATATCATTTTTGCTTTCCTGGTGCTTCCAACTTCCTGCGACTCCTGTAGCTGCCCTAAACCGGGGTCCTTCAGGACTGTGTTCCTGCGAGGCTGCCCTGCATGCCTGCCCCCGAACCCTGCAGGGTGCCCCTCTTGCTGCCAGGCACTTGGCAGCCATTGCTGTTAGCGCCCTTCTGGCCTTGCGCTGCGCCACCGTTGTCCCAGGAGACCCCGTGAGATCCATCCTCACGCAGCCCCCCGCCGCTGCCTGCATCCGGCCTCCGAGTTGAGCAGATTTCCTCCCATTTCTCCCTCCCTTGCCCTCGTAAAGGTAGCTCCTCACAGCCGCACCTGCGGCCTTCAGTTTCTTCTGTCCTCCGGTAAGAATCTGCATTCGACTCAGTTGCCGGCCTGGTGGGTTTTTCCTTTCATGTTCATTGACTCCCCAGCCTCTCAGGCTTCAGCCCTTGCAGGCAACCTCCCTCCCTCCTTCTTCCCACTGCTGGTCGAGCTCTGCGGGGCCAGCGTGTGCGTGCGTGCGTGTGTGTGTGTGTGTGTGTGTGTGTGTGGTATTTGTGGCGCCCATTCCTTTCCTGCGCCAGCCTCCAGGCCTTCCTCCAGCGCTTCTGCAGTCGCAGTAATTTATGGACTGCTCTCTCTGCATCCAGTCTTGTCTCTCTGCCAGTCCATTGTTGGCACAGTTGCCAGATGAATCTTCAGATGCTGCATTTTTGAAGTCAGTCTTTCCCTGGTCCCTCTCGGGAACATTGAAGTCGCTCCTCGTTCCCCTAGGAGAGTCCAGACTTCTTAGCTCCTCATTCAGAGCCTTCTGTGGCCGGGTGCCTGCGTTGCTCGGTTGCTTCTCCTGCATCTCCATCGGCCGCAGCCTGGGTAGTTTGCCGAATGCTGCTGTTCCTCCTGGGCCCTGGAAGTTTTAGCTCCTTCACGGAGACTTGTCTGCTGGCCATTCATTTCAGTCCCTGGCTTACTTGTTCATCTGACGCTTGATTATTCTCTAAGCAAACATTACAAAAGACGTGCTGTTTTGCTCCTGTGAGGAATGGATTATAGAAGGGTGAGAGGGTCAAGTCTGTACGGCCGGGAAGCTCGGCTGTGGCAGCTGGAGTCTGTTGCTTGCTGTGTTTATATCTACTGGATTGGAAGTGTAAAGGCAGAGGCCAGGCCTTACGTATTAAAATTTAAAAATTAAAAAAAAGTCACCAGCACATGTCTACGGAGCAGGTATTCTGCACAGGCACGTAATAAACGCCGTGAGAGCTGCTACTCCGCCTCCATTAAGACTTCTTGGAATTTCTTATTTTATATAACTCTTTTGGCATTTTTTTTAAATTAAATTCTGTATATTCCCATTTTAGCCTAGCATCAGTTGTAACGTTAAAATTAAGGTAGAAATCTATGAACGTAAATTCATCAGCGAAGTTACAGGACTTAATTATATAAGGTTATTTAAGGTAGTGATTTCTCATTAGACTGGCCTTGCCCATATTAACTTTTATGCTTTTTTTTTTCTTGCAGTCTGCATGAAGAAATCAGTGATTTTTATGAATATATGTCTCCAAGACCGGAGGAGGAGAAGATGCGGATGGAGGTGGTGAACAGGATCGAGAGTGTGATTAAGGAGCTTTGGCCCAGCGCGGACGTGAGTACCTATCTGGGTAGCTGGGTGCTGGGGGCGATGTCCCTGTCCACAGGACGGAGAGAGTCTCAGGAGCCCTCACACACAGGTCTATGTGTGTCTCAGCACTTACGGTCCCATTAAATTTAAAGGCAAACAGTTTTCTCTAGCCTTTAGAATTTGGGGCATCCTAATTTTTGGCAGTGAATCGGATGACTTAGTTAAAACTACTTCTTTGCAGCGCTGAATAGCAATACTAAAAGTAAACTATATTTAGGAATCATTTAGGATGCAGAGAAGGAGGACAAATCAGGCCTCTTTGTAGTAGTGTGTTGCTGGATCTGACGTATGAAAATCCCATTACTGTTTTGTTCCAACCGGCTGGTATAAATGTTATGTAATTGTTTATAGCTGAATGAAAGTGTCAAGTTGGAGTTTCTTATGTCATTAGAAGTTCATTTTTTTAGGCGAATGCAGGCCTAAGTCTGTTTTCCTCTCTTGACATTGCTGTTTCCTTCTTTCTGGCCCACCCTTGTCTCCCTGTGCAGACTCACCTGGTGAACAGAGCTTAGGCCCAAGATGTCCTCTTTGCGTATTTGTGGTTCTTGTTGAAACTAAGTGAATACTTTTTTAGGGCTTTTTTTTTTTTGAGGGTCTTTTATACAATTTTGTGCATTCAAAGAAGTTAGAATCCATTACTCTGTGTTAAATGGCTTTTCTTTAGACTTGGTCATGGGATGGTGATGGGGGAGCCAGGGAAGTTTCTTTTGTTCAGTTGGCAAAACAGAAAAGCTTCAAATAAAATACTGCAGGTGAAGGGAAGGGGGTGAAGGGGGCACTGGTATTTTATTGAGCAGCTACTGTGTGGTCACATGGATTCTCCCATCCGCGGCGGGTGAGTTTGCCACCCAAGGGTCCCTTGGAGTGTCGGAGACATTTTTGATTATCATTGACTGATAAGGTGCTCTTGGCATATGGTGGGTAGAGGCCAAGGATGTTCTTAAATACCCTACAACGCACAGGACAGCCCCTCACAGACAGCTGTCTGCCCTGTCAGTCGTGCTGAGGTTGAGAAACCCTGGCTTAAATTAATCCTCCTCCTTTCGAGGTGGGGGGTTTTATCCACCTTTCTGTTCCCAGAGGAGAGACATTCCATTCCCGGGTCCATCTCACCTCTGGGGCTGAGCGTTCACCCTTTTTTTTTTTTTTTTTTTTTTTTAAAATTTTTTTTNTATTTATTTGACAGAGATAGAGACAGCCAGCGAGAGAGGGAACACAAGCAGGGGGAGTGGGAGAGGAAGAAGCAGGCTCATAGCAGAGGAGCCCGACGTGGCTCGATCCCATAACGCCGGGATCACGCCCTGAGCCGAAGGCAGACGCTTAACCGCTGTGCCACCCAGGCGCCCCTGAGCGTTCACCCTTTAATGCGTGCAGTTCCTTGCCCACCCAGAGCCTTCCACTGTGCGCCCGGGCTGAGACAGCGTGTGTCTGGTTTTATGCCTCAGCACAGTGTCAGGATGACACTGCCTCCTGTTCTCCGTGGAGCCGGCCTGCTGCTGGCGTAGTCTGGCCCTAACTCAGGGACCCACGAGAAGGTTCTCGCTCAGGGAACCCAGACTACGCCTTTGTTGAACATCTCTCTGGCTTATAAGAGAACACAAGTGACTTGAATATTATTTTCAGAAGTTTTCTATTTCAATCTGTGCATTTGGTATTTTAACCTCATAAGTTTAAAATATATTCCTAATGTCTGCATATGAGAGGTAGTGTACCTGCTTCTGGAAAGCATGGTGTTATTAAAAAAATGCTCTTGTAGTACTAAAAAGTACCAACAGAGGGTAGCAAAACCCTGACAGTTCTCCATAGCATGGTGGCTTTTCATCGCATAGATACCTTAATGTAATAATTTTTTCTGTTTCAGGTCCAGATATTTGGAAGTTTTAAAACTGGCCTGTATTTGCCTACTAGGTTAGTACATTTATGAAGCTTTCAGGGGATTGTGCATTTTCCTAGATTTTGGCTGTTGACGGTGGAAGAATAGACACGAAAGAGATTTATGAAATGAAAATTCACTTTATCTGTGTTTTATTCAAATCACCTTGAGGGTAGAATATCACTTGAGATGTTCCTCTCAAACTGGTATGTGTGTCCTCTGGGATAGACGTGAAAGGGCGCGTGTCGCACGGGGACTCAGTTAACAGTCTCAGCAGTTGACCCCCCTGCCTGCAGAGAACTGTTCGCCTCCATAACTTCACCCGCTAACTCAGACACTGATGTCATATTACGGCAAAACCTGTGATTGTACGGTCGAGCCGCGTACACCCTGGAACGCCAGCTCTATCATTTCATATTAAGAACTCCTACTGTTAGCAGTTGTCCCAGCGTCTGGACCTGGAGCTTCAGGCTACTCTTCTCTGAGGAAGGCCCCTTATTTTTTTTTATTTTTTTTTTTAAGATTTTATGTATTTATTTAACAGAGAGAGACAGCCAGTGTGAGAGAGAACACAAGCAGGGGGAGTGGGAGAGAAAGAAGCAGGCTCCCAGCAGAAGAGCCTGATGTGGGGCTCGATCCCAGAACTCCGGGATCACGCCCTGAGCCGAAGGCAGACGCTTAATGACTGAGCCACTCAGGTGCCCCGAGGAAGGCCCCTTATTAATTTTAGTTTTCTTAAATGAGGCCACTCATGGCCCACTGCCTGGGGCAGGGCGGGGGCCTTTTGGGAATGATAAGGCTTCCCCAAGGGGTGAAAACCTGTTTTCTATAAACTGAAATTTCATCATGTGGTTGTTTTTGCTTTTATTGTGGTAGGAACACTTAACGTGAGATTTATCCTCCTAACACAGTTTTGAGTGCACGGTACAGAATGATTTACTATAGGCACCCATCATGGTTTTGGGCTTGAGCCTGATTTGATCTACTCTACCCAAACGTAAAATGTATTGATGTGGAGAGATCCTAGCAATTTCTGTTCTGCCTGTTGCTGTCGTAGGCCTACAAAAGCCATAAAATATCCAGCTTTGAGTTCATGAATGTTTTTCCTTATTTAGCTTCTGAGTTTCAGCAAAACCCTGAGTCACTCTAAAAATGTAATTGAATTTTCTGAATACGTAGTACATTCCCATAGTCGAGATTGAAAAGGCACAGTAATAATTACAGTGAGAAGCCCGGATCCCACCTGTGTCCCCTGCTCCTTGGAGGAGCTGCTGGTACCAGTTTCTCACACATCTGTCCAGGAACATTCTAGAAGTACAGATAAAAGAAAATGCGCGTGTCTTCTTCCTGTTTCATCCAAATGGTGTCACCCTGCACACACTGTTTGCAAACTGCTTTTTACACTTAATTATCTAAATCAGAGTTAATCAGTTAATCTCATCCACATGGGCATGTCGTAAGTCTTTTAGTCCCAGAAACCTTTACGAACAGGAAATGTTCACTGGTGTTTTTTGAGGTTTTACTTCTTTCAAAATCACCTTGTTTCCTGAGGCCTGACTTCTGTGAAATGACCAGGAGGAGCTGGTTGTTAAAGCCACCAGCCTCCCCTGCCCCTCTAATAAGAGCAGCTCCCGCCAACACATTTGGTTTTCATTGGGCGGAATGAGCAATAGGTTTTCACTGCACTAATTTGGAGTCTGGAAGCCTGAACCTAAGTGAAAACAAGTGCGGTTCCTTCTTAAACAACCTTTGTGTGTGTGTTCTGTGTTCAGTGACATTGATCTCGTGGTATTTGGCAAGTGGGAGAACCTTCCCCTCTGGACCCTGGAGGAAGCCCTTCGGAAACATAAAGTTGCTGATGAGGATTCGGTGAAAGTTCTAGACAAAGCAACTGTAAGTTCTTCCGACATTTCCCACGTAAAAATCTCGTTACTAATGCGTGAAACTTACAAAATTAAAATTTAATTTTGGTGAGCATAGTTGGCTTCTCAGTCAATGAGTCTTTCCTTTTGTTTATGATCCCAGTCCTTGCATAGATGAACTTGTTGTGGTTATATATTTCTTTAAAAAAATAATACTCAATCTTATCTTACATAATACTCACTGTAGAGTTTTTAAATATAAAAAAGTATAAATACAAATATGGATATCTGTTAAATAGTTTATACTTACGCAAAACATGTTGCTCTTCTCTCTTACTTTGTGTCCTTGAAAAATTGTGTATACAGTTGACTCTTGATAACATGGGGGTTCCCCTACACAGTTGAAAATCCAGTGTGACTTTGGATGCCCCCAAAAACTACGAAGAGCCGTCTGTTGACTGGGAGGATTACTGATCACAAAAACAGTTGATTAGCACATATTTTGTATGTTATCTGTATTATATACTATGTTCTTAGAATAAAGCACTCTAGAGGGAGGAAAATGTTAGGAAAATCGTCTGGACAGTACATTTACGGTATTGTGTAAAATTGTGTAAAAATGGGGCGACACAGTTGAAACCTGTGTTGTTCAAGGGTCAACTGTGATTGAAATTCTGTCAATCAAGTAACTTGATATTTTAACTATCTCTAAAATGGCCATTAAAGAACTTCCACGGATGCTCATTATAGAAATTATCTGTTTTAGAAGTTTGGTGTTTTATATGTTAGGTTTTCTTTTTTTTTTTTTTTTTTTTTTTTTTTTTAAAGATTTTATTTATTTATTTGCTCGACAGAGATAGAGACAGCCAGTGAGAGAGGGAACACAAGCAGGGGGAGTGGGAGAGGAAGAAGCAGGCTCATAGTGGAGGAGCCTGATATGGGGCTCGAACCCGTAACACCGGGATCACGCCCTGAGTCGAAGGCAGACGCTTAACCGCTGTGCCACCCAGGCGCCCCTATATGTTAGGTTTTCTTAGAACAAAAACAACTCCTACTATTTCTTATAAAAAGCTATTAATTTGGAAACCCAGTTGTGCATATAGAGTTTGCTGGCCTGAGTTTTCTAATATATGGTGCAAATAAAGCCTCTTTAAAAAAAAAATTTTTTTAAGTAATCTTTGTACCCAGCGTGGGGCTCAAACTCATGACCCTGAGATCAAGAGTCATATGCTCTCCTGACTGAGCCAGCCACGCACCCCAGAGGCTTTTTTTTTTTTAATTTTATTTAAGTTCAATTTAGTTAACATACACTGTATTATTAGGTTCAGAAGTAGAGTTTAGTGATTCATCAGTTGCATATAACACCCAGTGCTCATTACATCCCGTGCCCTCCTTAATACCCATCACCCAGTTACCCCATCCCTCCACCCACCTCCCCTCCAGCAACCCTCAGTTTGTGTCCTATGCTTAAGAGTCTCTTATGGTTTGCCTTTTTTTTTTTTTTTAAGATTTTATTTTATTTATTTGACAGAGATAGAGGCAGCCAGCGAGAGAGGGAACACAAGCAGGGGGAGTGGGAGAGGAAGAAGCAGGCTCCTAGCAGAGGAGCCTGAGGTGGGGCTCGATCCCATAACGCCGGGATCACGCCCTGAGCCGAAGGCAGATGCTTAACGACTGCACCACCCAGGCACCCCTACTTTTTTTTTTTTAAGAATTTCTAATACCTCATATAAATCATTCAGTCATTTTTTAAATTTGAGAATAATTCTCATGTCTTAACTTCTCTTGGCAGGTTGTTTTACGGGCTATTTGCAAAACTGACCAATAATACCAGTGGATTATTGTGTTTGACCTAATCTAGCAACTTTCTAATTAGGAACAGTTTGCTGATAGGCCTGACATTCATAAATCTTTTTTTTTTTTTTAAGATTTTATTTGTTTGAGAAAGAGAGCGTGAGTGGGGTGGGGGGAGGTACAGAGGGAGAAACAGACTCCCTGCTGAGCAGGGAGCCCGATGTGGGGCTCGATCCCAGGACCCTGAGATCATGACCTGAGCCAAAGGCAGATGCTTAACCCACTGAGCCACCCAGGTGCCCCATAATTCTTGATGTTATACTGACTGAGTTGGAAACTGTTATCCAAAGTACAGAATATTGAGAAAGGTTTTTTATTACCTGATTTCAAAATTCTCAGCCAATAGAAATGATAAAATAGACTGTGTGAGGTTAAATGCTGACTACATAAAGTATCTAAAAGGCCAAGCGAACTGTGGTGTGTAGTATTCAGAACACTCAAGAGTTTGTACGTCCTTAGGAGGCGGAGACCTCAAGTCTAGTAACCTTTCCATCCCCCGATTGTGGTGTTTAATTTGGTTCGAGTTTTTAAATTTTGCCTTTCTTCTCTTTCTAGGTACCTATTATTAAATTAACAGATTCTTTTACTGAAGTGAAAGTTGATATCAGCTTTAATGTACAGAATGGCGTGAGAGCAGCTGACCTCATCAAAGATTTTACCAAGGTCAGAGAATTCATAGTGTTTATTCAGTGAAACTATGAGACATGGAGTTTTGTTTTGAGGCTCTGTTGTGGTAATGTTCTGATACGCTTTGCTAAACTCTTTTTATGTGTGTATTGCTGTGCTGCTTTTCTGTGCGATGGCCTTCCTTTCCTTGAATTGGCTTGTGATAATCAGTAATTTATAATGTGACCTCAAGTCAAGGGTTTGGAAAGCTTCTGAAGAACATCTCTGCTCTAGAGCCTTCCTTTTAGGGGAGATAAGGGCTGAAATGCTGAATAACCATTCTTGTCTGCTTCTAATCTCTTAAGAGTTGAGATGAAGAACGTCCCTAGCCCCCCAAATCACTTGTAAGGTAGTTTCTGCAGGTTTCCCTACTTGGTTTTGAGGTGATTTAGTGTCTGTTTTCATTTGTTCGATGTTCTTCCAAGACAGGGAAGAATTTGTCAACATCTTCAGAACATTAACGTGCTTAGACATGTCAGCCTTTTTCTCCTTAAGCTAAAAACCGTTAACTGCTTTGGGTCACCTAGAATATCTTTTCTGTCCATTCACAATACTTTTCTTTATCAACTCCACAGACTTACCTTTTTCATTTCTTTGTAAGAAAAAAATTGAACTGCCTTATCGTGTTGTAAACATTATATTCTTGTATAAATGTGCAGAGTACAGGAAGAGAAGGAAAAAGATTACCCACAGTCCCACTCTTTTGGAGGTGTCGGGTGTGTGTAAATTTTCTTTTTTCTGAGAAAAGAAACCTTTTTTTTTTTAATTGAGAATAATATGTGTGATAGAAAATTTACCGGTATCAAAGGAAAGTGAAAAACGAGTCACTTTATACCTTATGCTTAGATCAGTTTCATGGGATTTGCCATCATCAACCTTTCTTTTTGGCTTGTTTATCCTCTTGAAATTTTTGTTTTTCCAAGAAATTTTTAAATTTTATGCAAACTCTATTATAATCTTTTTCCCCCCATTCCCCTCCCCTCCAGCAACCGTCAGTTTGTTTCCTTTGATTATCCTCTTGAAATTTTTAACAGAAGGACTAGCATGTTTTCTACACCTCATCTTGTACTTTTCGGGGGTTTTCATACCAGCACAGACACATTTCCTTCATTCTTTTCATTGACAACACAATAGTCCTTTGTCAGGTCATGCTTTGTGTCACACTCCCCTGGTGATGTTTCCACGGTTTTTTGCTCTCACAGAAAGTGCTTGGACATCCTTCCGTACCTGCATCTTTCTTGACACTTGTAAAATAGTTTGTAGGAAGATTCTGGAAGTGGAGTTTCGGGGTCATATGCAGATCAAATTCTGTTGGAAATTTATTTGCCTGATTGTTCCTAAGAGAGACCATCTATTTATGTCTTTGACCAGAATGTTTAAAAATGATTATTTCTCCAAAGATTTGTTATTTTTCATGCTTGCTTACTTTGACATGATTTACAAAAGTACAGACTTTTTTCCTTTCTTTTGGAAGCAGTCCATATGTGTTCATTCTAAGTGTCAAGAACAAACTAGAAATCACTAGTAATTCTGCCACTCCTAGGTAATGGCCTTTAAGACTTCTTTCTAGATGTTTGGGTCTGCTGTGTTCCCCTCAGCGTCCTTAGCCTAGGGCCTGGCTTGTGGAGGGCACTTAACGAGTATGTACCTGAGTGAAAGACGGACTGACGCTGTCCGTGTTTGCCAGCTCAGGTGTTCTCAGCTATCTCTGTGAAGCGTGGAAGGGGTCTGTGTGTGGTCACCTGCCCACGTGGAAGCCAGCAGGCAGGACTGCTCCTGCCCCCACACCGGGGCTGTACACAGTCATCTGAAAGACCCTGGTCTGCTTGCTGGAGGGCCACCTGCGAAAAGGGATTCCCTCACATCCCCCTGATTCAGTGCTTTGTGCGTTGAGAGTTTGTCCTGTACTGTTTCTGTTATCTGTTTACAAGTCAATAGCATATGATGATAAATAATTATGTAATAGGGTGATTAATAAATAAATATGCAGTATGGTAATAAATATGGTAATAAATAAATGAGTGTCATCAAATTTATATTGCTAGTGTTTCTGTCCCGTAGTGAGTGCTTGGATGCCGTTATTTACATCTACCAGTTTTAGATTTTTAGATGTGAGGAGAAAATCCTTCATTACTTACAGCTTGCTTTTTCCCTAGCTTGCTCTTAAAATAGAAAATTAAGTGTACTGGATATCTCCACTAAAGTTTGTGGTGTAAGGACCAGCTTATGCTTCTGTTGATGCTTAGCACAATTACTGAAATAGGAATTCACTGAAAATGTAATTCTCTTTTTCAGAAATATCCTGTATTACCATACTTGGTTTTAGTATTGAAACAATTCTTATTGCAGAGGGACCTTAATGAAGTATTTACAGGTGGAATTGGTTCATATAGTCTCTTTTTAATGGCAGTCAGTTTCCTTCAGGTAAGTTGTTTGATTATACCATGCCTAGTGGACACCAAAATAAAATAAAATAAATCAGTTCTGAATCATTTTGGGAAAAAATTTAAGTCCAGTTCTAATTGGAATACTTCCCTTAATTACTTCTGACTTTTTCCTTTAAACTGGGTACCTTTTTATAATTTAACAAATAAGTACTTTTTAAATCCCAGGGAAGAATTTTTGTTTTTGATCCCATTTATTCTAGTAGTTTTCAGAATTTTCACTCAGATTTTAGCATGCATAGGTGTGGCGTGGTTTTCCTAAGTGTAAATGGTGGTATAAATGCCCGAATTAAGAACATCTCCTAAGCCGCTGATCTTGGAGGTTGAGCAGGAGTTGAGATCTGCGATCTGCGTAGAATGAGTCTGAAGTCTCTGTATCGTCTGTGAATGTATTTATGAGCACGGTGTTGCCAGCTGCCCGGCTCTGCTCGCGAGTCAGAATGACTTCCCTGATGCGCTGGGCCCCGTCGGCCCCGTCAGCATCCCGGGTCAGCTGTAAAGTTCAGCCTCGAATTTTATAAATAGATTGTCGCCCACCAGTTGTGTGTCCACGGGCTTTCGTGTTGTCTGTAACAGCAGTACAGCTGCCGTGCCTCCGTGTCCCTCCCTGTTGGCTGCTATCCTAACCAAAATTAGAATAGTACTGTTCTGTAGAAGCTAGGATGTCACTAACTCTCCCCACCTTGATGATTTAGAGAAAATCCAATATAATTTCTTTTTTTTTTTTCCTGGTTTTAGTTACATCCCAGGGAAGATGCTTGCATCCCCAATACAAACTATGGTGTTCTCTTAATAGAATTTTTTGAATTATATGGACGACACTTCAATTATTTAAAGACTGGCATCCGGATAAAGGATGGTGGTTCATATGTGGCCAAAGATGAAGTACAGAAAAATATGCTCGATGGCTACAGGCCATCGATGCTTTATATTGAAGATCCTTTACAACCAGGTATTGAAATTAGGTAAATTTGTGGGCATTCAAAGAAATGGCGTTGTCAGTATTGTACTTTAAACTCTCTTTAGAGGAGGGGTGCCTGGCTGACTCAGTCATTGGAGTATGCCACTTTTGATCTTGGGGTCGTGAGTTCAAGCCCCGTGCTGGGTATAGAGATTGCTTAAATAAATAAATCAATCTTTAAAAAAAAAAAAAAATCTCTCTTTAGATAAAAAATGAAAGGTTAACTTCTGATGGCATTCATTCTTTTTCATCCAAATGTTTTGTAAGAAAATACACAAAAACACGCGCACGCACACCCGAAAAACACGCCGCATGCGTACTGTCGGTGCGTTGGGAGTAGAATCCATTTGACCCCGAGAGTCAGAGGAGTCTAGGTTAGCCGTTCGGTGGACTGGGCGCATCTCCAGTTTTTGAAGGCTGTTTTTTTGCTCTGTTGTGCCCTCATTGCCCCTGATTCCAGCCAGTTGCCAGTCAGGGCTTTACGTGAGGTTTCTGAAGTCCTCAGAGGCAGTGAGCATGGAAGTACACCTCAGAAATGAGAGTGAAAGGGTTCAAAGAGACCATTTATTTTCCTTTTGGGCCCCTTCTTGCCTCTTTTAATTTTACGTGGTCTCCCTGTGCCTTTTTCAGCTTTACGTTGGCTTGAGAGAGACCAGCAGATCCCTTCCTTGCTTACGTGGGGTTATGTTTGCTTGCTTGTATCCTAGTTTTTCTGGGCAATATTTTTTTTCTTACTATGATTATAAAATATTTAGATTCTGCAGTATCAGACTTCAGTGGAGATGCTTTTAGTCATTTGCTTAACTGTGTTAACTTTGAAAAATGGGTAAGGAAAGGGAGTTGAGAGAGAGAGAGGAGTTGCCTAAGGGCTGTCTTCTGGCTGACTGTGCCATATTACAAACATTAACAGTTCTCCACTTTTATTCATCGAGGAAATGTTTATCGGGAGGCTACTTGACGCAAAGGGCACAAAGATTTTCAGCAAGATGGTTCTTGCCCTTCAGGAGCTCATAATTTCCTGCCAGAGGTCTTTAGATAGCTAATAGAAACGAAAGATAGGGATGTCTCAGTTAGCTTGGTTTCACTCTTAGGAGAGAGCAGGCAGTTAACTCCTTTTGTTTGCATGACTGTATACGGGGTAGTCCCTGTTGGGCCAGAATGCATTTAGGCAGTTTATATGCCATAACGTACTTACTGCATGATACACACGTTCAGAGCCTGGGGAGTTGTGGGGACGACCGCCTGCCCCCATTCTTTGTGCAACTATAGCAGGAAAGCAATCGCCCTTGCTCTTCCGGAAGAGGGCCCATGAGCATTTAGTTCTTATTAAGCAATGGTCACGCTTACTCTCTTCTATATACATTTCTCTTAAAGGTAATGATGTTGGAAGGAGCTCATATGGGGCCATGCAAGTGAAACAGGCCTTTGATTATGCCTATGTTGTTTTGAGTCACGCTGTGTCACCAATAGCCAAGTACTATCCCAACAACGAAACGGAGAGGTAAAGTCTTAACTAAAGTCAGTCCATTGGGTCGGAATTGGTTGTGGCTTCTTGTCTCCAAATTAATGAACCCCCCCTCTTTTTTCTTTAAACACATGCAGCATATTAGGTAGAATAATTAGAGTAACGGACGAAGTTGCCACATACAGAGATTGGATATCAAAGCAGTGGGGCTTGCAGAACAGGCCCGAGCCTTCATGCAATGGTAAGAGCTTTTCATTGATTGATCGACCGAGCATTAGTGGCTTTTCTGTGTTGTGTGTGTTTAATGGGAAGAAACGTTTTCCAATCTTTTGCCACTCTTTCAGGAAATGGTGTTACCTTGATAGTAGATACTCAGCAGTTAGATAAATGTAATAATAATCTATCTGAAGAAAATGAAGCCCTTGGAAAATGTAGAAGTAAAACTTCGGAATCCCTTAGTAAACACTCTTCAAACTCTTCATCAGGTCCAGTGTCTTCCTCTTCTGCCACCCAGTCCAGCTCTAGTGACGTCGTAAGTATGAGGACGTGGCTTTTCTGAACCTAGACACTTAGCAGTTCTGTTGGGGGGATAGCTCTGTGTGGGGGGCTAAGCCTGACTTCTTATCTGTTACTGGGAAATTTTGATAACTTCACTGATCATACACGTCCCCAGCACTGGATTAAAATTCTCAAGTGTATGGTGAAAGTGAGAGAATTTTAGTGGCATCCGTATATATGACCATTAGATTCTGCCGCTGACATGTCACTTACTCATCCCAGAGCTAGTAGCCATTCATTCATCCCTCTGTCTACATAGATGCCCGTCTGTCCACTAACTCATCTTACTCTTCGCTGCATTGCAAAGTAAGTTACAGGCATGTCCCCTGCAGTCCTGCGGCGTGCTCCTCACTAACCAGAGTTCAGTACTTGGTTAGTTTTTTCTTTTGATAAAAAAACTATGTACAAGGAAATCGCAGTTTTACATCACTGAATTTTAACAACTGTATACACGTGCGTAACCCCAACGATAACAAGACATAGACTTTTACCGTCATCCTAGAGAAGTCCTTCATGGTGCTTTCTAGTCAGTCCCGAATTCCACCCCAGGGGTAACCACTGTACGATTTTCTGCTGCCGCAAGTTAGCTTTGCCTGTTCCAGAATTTCACATAAGTGGAATGATTCTAGAGTATACTCTTTTGCTTAAGGCTTCTTCCACTCAGTAATATTTTTTAGCTTCTTGATTGAAGTTTCAGAAATTGAGATATAATTTACACCACGTTCACTATTTTGAATTGTGCAGTTCAGTGGTTTTCAGTGTATTCACGCTGTTGTGCAGCCATCACCACTGTCTAAGTCTGGGACATGGCCGTCACTCCAGAAAGACACCTGTTAGCAGCCCCTAACAAGTCCTCCTTCCCCGAGGCCCCTGGCAACCCTGCCTCTATGGACCGACTCTAGCCCTGATTGACTTTTTAGTATCAGTTATACCTACAGTTACTTTTCCTCATCAGGGTTAATTTTGAGTTTCCTTAATTGACGTACAAAATGGGCTTACCCATTACTTGAATTTTAACTTTATTAAGTGTATGAAGTAAAGAGTAATCTAAATGTGGAAGGGACATAATCTTACATTGCTGTTGATGACCATGTATCGTGATGGAGTCACGAATCCTTGTACGGCACAGTCTCTCTCCCTGGTGTCTGTGGTTCCTAGAGCAGAGCTGTGGAGTTGGCAGACACAGTGGGGCGGAAACAGAGACGGCCTCAAGAGGGAGCTTTAGGGACAAGGAGTGTGTGCCTCGGAGCCGCTGGGTGGAGTATGAAGGGGAAGGTAGACCTGAGGGAAAAAGGAGCACAGTCATGGCCCAGGCAGCCCAGAGACAGGTGGGGTGTGGTCCACTGTCTCCAGGAAGTCCTTCCCCACATGCGGTGTTTGGTTGGAGTGCTCACTGATGGGTTATCACAGACTCGCAGAAATCGAGCATTTTGAACCAATCATTTTGATTTTGGTTGAGTCAGGGACCTAGGACCTTAGCTCTGCCACATTCTTTCCATGGTACCATGGTTCATTTCCTGTAAATAGATGTGCAGATAAACTTGGACCTCTGTGAGCCCCTTCAAGGCCGATTAACAAGGTCAGGCGTGGGCAATAGATTTCACAACAGACAAAGACCCTCTGATAAAATAAGCTGCTCTGAATGTTTGGAGGGAAATTTGTGAAAGAAGGAAAGCTTAAGCAGTGAATTTTATAAATTCCTCAGGGTGCTTCCTTTAACTTCCAGATGTTTAAATTGAGTCCAGGGAGTACTTAGCCGACGTTGTTTATCCTCCTTAATATTGAATTTCTAAATTATTAATATGTCACATTATAACTCGTATGACTTGTGTTAGGATTCTGACGCGACACCATGCAAAACCCCGAAACAGCTGCTCTGCCGTCCATCCACTGGGAACCGAGTAGGGTCGCAAGATGTGTCCTTGGAGTCCTCTCAGGCAGTTGGGAAAATGCAGAGCACCCAAACCACTAACACCTCCAACAGCACCAACAAATCTCAGGTGTGTGGAATGTGTGTTTTGATTGTTAGTATTCAATACGAAATATTCAGAATTTCTTACATGTGAAAAAAAAATATATATATGTGTGTATATATGTATACGTATACATCATGGATTTGAAGAAAACTCCCTATAGGTTTAAAGAACAAGCCTGTTTTTTTTCTAAGAGGTTCCAAAGCGCGGTGCTTCTAGTAGTAGGATGTCCTGAAGATCGTTATGAGACACCATTGTCATGTAAGCCTTTGTGGGAATTTAGTGACTGGTCCTTATAAAATGTCCCAGCCAACCCACCTTATTACAGATTCAGCATTAAAAAAAATTGCACTGAGTTATAAAAAGATTGAATTGTACTTGAAATAAGCTCACGTGAAGCTTGTGCATGACCTCACGGCAATGTCGTGCATATGTGGGGGAGACATACCCTTTTTTACATTTTAATATTCGGCACCTAGTTGCTTGTGTTGAAATGATCAGGTGGTGGTCAGCCACGGTCGGTTGATTCGTATCAGCTTTGACGTTGAAAGGCCAAAGAAAATAACTCTGTTTTCAGTTTTGTAGTTGCCTAAATTTTATTAATCACGAAGACTGAATCAGCATGAAGACAGGAGCCATTTCATACTGGGCTCTGACCGTCCGTACACGGGGATCTTGGGGAAGGCCCCTTGGCCGTGGAGATGGACCCTTAGTGTTGGTCACCTCGTGCCTGACCTGACTCCCAGAATCCAGTTTACCTATACAGCCTTAGTCATGTGCACCAGACACAGATCCACGTAGAAATGGCAGTTAAAGTGACAGCAAGGAAGTGAAGACCCCTCACCTGACAGCGCACCTGTGTGTCTAAGCATCTCTTCCAGTAATGCCATTTATTATGTGGTGCGTGGGTTGATAGGTTCCTTGAGAGAAGTTTTACTTTCCATGCACTCCGTTAAGAAGTCAAGGCAGTATTCCAATATTTCTGTCAAAAAAAAATAGTGGAAAAGTATTAGAGCCCAAGAGAGTGAACCCCTGTGGTACCATTTTCTGTCCACTAGAAAAGTCAGCGAGCGTATTCCTAGTTTCGAAAGCGCCCCAAGTCAGGTCTTAGCGAGTGCTGTGTTGAGTCCACAAGACTGATGTCTCTTTGACCACTTTCTTTCTCCGCAGCATGGATCAGCAAGGCTCTTTCGTTCTTCCAGCAAAGGCTTCCAAGGTACAACTCAAACAAGCCATGGTTCCTTGATGACAAACAAACAGCATCAAGGCAAATCAAATAATCAGTATTACCATGGCAAAAAGAGGAAACACAAGAGGGATGCCCCCCTCTCAGACCTTTGTAGATAGTCGGCGTTGTACGATGGACTGTCTTCTGTGTGCAATGATCTCATGCTCAGGACAGTTGGATAGGGACTCCTGGCATTCGGGAGCCTTACACTGTTCAGACTCTGATTTAGCAACTGCGTTTTTTCCCAGCTCGCCACGGAACGGATCATGAAGGCTGACAACTGCAAAAACAAAAAGCAAGCAAAAAAGGGGGGAAAAAAAGGCTGCTCATTTGATAAGTCATATGCTACAACAGGGTCATTTTAAGATTTAAAGCTTGAATGTAAAATAAATCTATTTCTCATTGGCTTTATGCAGAGTTATAGGGAATAGTAGTCAGTGTGGGTAGGGTGATAGAAACAAAAACCGATTTCAGAGGATGGGGTGGGGAAGGAAAACAAAAGTATCTCATAGGAAGTCCAGATTCCAAAGGGGAAAGTGATCTGTGCATGTTTTCTTTTCTTTTTTTTTAAATATTTTTGCATATATTTACCATTTTATTGTGTGTATATATAGATGACCATATAGGAAATGGATATTTGTAATAGTGGATTTGTTAATACTTTTTACATAACATTACTGTTTAAAATGTAAACAGATTTTTCTCAGGATTAGTTTGAAAAATAATCTGACTTGTCATCTTAACATCCATATATAGGGAAGTGATTAGTTCTATTACTCAATTTGTTTTCCTCAGCATTGAAATGACTTACTAGAACCCTTGTGACCTGCTGCAAAAATTTTTCCTCTCTAAAGAAAAGGTTTATGGTGGCAAATGACGTTTTATTTTTTAAAAAAAAAAAAAAAAAAAAAAAAAAAAATGTACTATGTACTTTTGTGTAAACACTGAAAAATCTCTAGTCATCTCTAAGAATTACCTTGCAACTGTTTTCTATAGTGCTGTCGTCTTGGGCAATGGGCAATTACATGACTTTGTGTTTGTTTCCTTTGCAGTCTTTTTTTTCGTTTTGTTTTTCTTCCTAATAGGAAAAAAAAAAAAAGGCCACCCGCGTCCGGTCCCGTTCCTGTTGCAGCGACTCCCCGAGTCCCACAGACCTTGCATGCTGGCTCCTCTGACCCTGTGTACCGCGCGCACTTGTGTTTCCATCTCTTCTTCTTTTTTAAACCCATGCTTAACTACTGTGGGAGAGAATAACTGTAAACAGCTTTAATTAAATCATACTTATAAAAAACTATTTTCTTATACTCCACTTTATGCTTTTGGTATTGTTGATCTTTAAAAAATTAAATGGTCTTTGATAATGGATCTATTTTGTATTGCCTTATTAAGACCAAATACTTCTTGTCATCCCATTCTTTATCCTCTCCTTCCATGGAATTGTTATCTTTAATTAAAACTTTTTAAAACATTGGCTTGTTTCAATCCTACTGTAAATTTTGGTTGTGGTCAGCTTTGAGCTCCAATGAGATGTATAATTCTGTTATCCATCACATGTTGAGTTTGAAACTCGGGAATATTGACTATAGTAGGATGTAAGTGACGTTTCTGAAAATGCTTTCGTTCAATGTGAAAGCTCTTATGTTTAGCATCAGTGTGTGTTGTGGCTCTGTTAATTATAGCCATTTCTGAAATGAGATTCTTTTACGTATATATATGTATATATATATACACACATACATATGTGTGTATATATATATGTGTGTGTGTATATATATATACACATTAAGTACTATTGGCTTTTAGGAATTTCTTTTATAGACATTTATGAAATACTGAAGATCAATCAGACCATTAATGGACACTTAGTGCAACTTTTTTAAAGAAAATAATGCTAAAGTAAGACCAAAACTGATGTCATCACTGAAATTAACAGTTTTCGATATGTTCGTATTTTAATTCACAACGGAAGAATGTGTTCCACAACTGGAAACTCCTAATACTTGTGTAAACCGTGGAAAATTTTAAATGTGATGTTATTTTGACAATGTTTTAAATTTTCGAGCCCCATTTTACTCTGATCAGAATTTTTATCAAGATGTTGAGCTTTTGTTCTTAGAAACGAGTTTGTCATAACATACCGTGCAGAATCACAGTATTTATTTCTAGGACTCTTGCGAATGTGTAGACTGACGTTTACCGCTAAGGGAACAATTATTTATAAAATAATATTAAATCCAGTATTAGCTGCCTACTTCAGACACTTAATACTTTGCAGAGATCCATTGTTACATTTACCACACTGAAGTTTTTTTCTTTTGTTGTTTTGTTTTAAGAATCACCCTCATTGTTGAAAGTAAATGTACTCTTAGGGAGCAGATATTAGCGTTCCAATAAGCATGTGATTATATTAAGGTGGTGGTAGCGGGAAGATAATCTTGATTCCATTGGGAATCTTAGGTTTTCGTAAATTTATTGGGAAAATAGTTTTTCCTGTACTGCTGAAGTTTCTTTTTGGTAAACAGTATCTTTCTAAAAGAAAAAGCATGAAGGAGAAATTGAGGTGTGTACATATCCTCAAATGACCAGCATTGTACTCGTGAATACTGTGTATCTCTCAATGAACAGGGTGGAAGCTGTTCATTTTTCAATCTGAAGTAAAAATACTTTCAAGAACTTTTAGTTTGCCTGCTCATTTGTTTTTGTACATTTCATCTCTGTATTTGACTCCCGTCCTTTTTTCTTTTTTGACTTCTAATACTTTCTATGAAGATTTTGTGACTATATCGGAAACGTGTCATTTAAATATTACGGTCCATCCATATTCATGAGTCATAACCCCCCTTTGCTCGTACTTGCAGAATGGGATCTTACAAGTCGGCCTCGCTGTGGTGACATTTCTCTGGCAGTCACGTCTGTGCACCTGGTCGGCGTCGAAGCTCCTTGAAAAGTCGTACTAAACGTTTCAGCGCCGGTTTTAGAAGTGCTGATAGGTCGTAGACGTGCCCGCGCCCAACCTGAGTGGTTTATGTTTTGATGACAAAGGGAAATGCATTTTTTTTTTCCTTCCAGTTTTAAGGTGTCCATCGAAGGTGCCTGGTTTTTAGTGTCTTTGTCTTGTTTGGCGATGTTGCACGTGGTTGTCAGATCTCGCTCTGATCTCGGGATCTCCGGGCTTTACATGTGGTTGCCCTCCAGGCTTCAGCAGTTGATCGTACTCTACTTCTGTCCTAAGTTCAGTGTGTTTTACCTTAACTTGCATTTTGAGCCTGTCATTAAATCTTCGGCTCCAGATATCCCTGGGTGAAGTCTTCACGGGGTAAAAGCCTGCTGGCTAGGGACCGCGTGATGAAGAGTCTTTTTTTTCTCTGAAGTCTCATACCCCCTTCCCCCAAGTGTTTTCTCCTTCCCTCCCCCATGTCGTGGTAAGTGTGAGTTGTGTTTATCTCAACCTGTGGACTGGCGTTGGGGGGTTACGGAGCTGTAGGCATGCCAGAAGAGAGGATGGCCCCACGGTGAGCGGCGGGACCCTCTCGCTGCAGTGAGCTCCCTGCAAAGACATCACCATTATCGGGTATTCCTGTTAAGTTGTGTTGATATTCTTACGGTTCGTGGTTGTGTGTCAATTTCATGTCAGCGTTGACGTCCGGTTTGAAACCGATGATCCATTCCTGCAATGGTAACATGCTGTTGATTTCTTAGCGTTTCAGTCACTAACTAGGAATGTTGGTAGGAGATTGGTTGCTTCTCAATTAACTTTTCAGAAATTAAGTGGTAGCATACAAAAAAGACGTTGCCAATTTTGCTGTGATAAATACTGAAGCGTTAAATTTAACGATCGGAAGAATTCGTTCTCACCCATCAGTTCTTGCTCTCCGAGCTCATTTAGCGGCTTCGATCAGTGGAGAGCAACATTCTCATCAGCCGTTTTGTGAGGAAAGTATTCCATAAATGGCTCTGTGGAGCTTAATTGAGTAGAAAGTTACATTTAGTAGTCCCTCTTTATTCTAGTTTTGATCAGTAACATAATTCATCTGGTGAGATATTTAGAGAATGGCGTAGCATCACCGTGGGAACAAAGATGTGTAAGAGCAGTTCCTTGGAAGTGGTATCTGGATCTTGCCTCAGCTTCTGAACCTCAAGAGTGTCTTGTCAAAACATTTATGGGCGGAATCAACGCTAAAAACAAATCTGAATACGCTACTTGATATTTAACGTTAACTAAGAGACAAGTCACATTTCACCATGGAAGTTAATTGCATGGCCCGAAAACGACGTCACCCGGAAGCCGGCCTCTCCCATCTCCTTGTGAGCGGTTTTAACTTGACACTTTGAGCAACTTCTTTTTTTTTTCCCATCAAAGACAATGACCTAACCAGCTGTAGAAATCAAATGTTGACAGAATTATTAACCAGGAGAATTGTTTATAAACTCTGCTGATCTACTCGATAGGCACAATTAAATATTTACTTAAGGGCAGTTTTTAGCTAATACACGGCTAATGTTTGTTTTACTCTTATGCAGCTTTTGTGATTTTTAAGTATTTGGCCTTTACATTTTCTACTTAAGTATACGCCCTATTAAATTTAACCTAGTCCACAGTCTACTAGCCGGAAGGAGTTCACACTGTCGAAGAGATCGAACCAGAGAGAGAGAGAGAAGGTATCCCCTTTGGTGGTCAGGAATTACTCAGAGAAATGTTAGTCGTATCACTAAGAACAGACGATAACAGGAAATCTCTTAAATTTGTGTATTTCGGCACAAGTGTTTATTAGTGTTTGCACATCGTTATCTTTGCATTTAACGTAAGTCCTTGTGCTAGGCGGCCTTGTCTGCTAGTCATTGCAGCAACTTCTATGTGGCTGCAAGGGCCGGGGCTCCACTAGGGAGACAGTCTGGATGAATTTGTTAGGAGTGTTGTTTTACCTTAAAGATTCCGCAGTAGTGACCGATGATAAAGGATCACAAGCGGCCGGTTACCAGAACCGTGGGGTGGGTGGGTTGGGGAAACAGGCCTCAGAGACGCGTTATCTAAAGCCCGTAACTTGCTGAAGCGAATGGGGCGCTCAGTCTCTTACGGATTAGTGGGCCGTACCTTCTAAGAGAGTGAGATTATTTATTGGTTAATCAGCCAGATTTTTTTTTGAGTTTAAATTTATCTCGTCTTTCAGCTTGAGTTCTGCGGAGTCCATGGCTGTGTGCCCTAAATCGTTTTGTTATTACCTTTTATATTTGGTCACAGTTTCTCATAGTATGTCTCTCTGTCCCTAAACCGAAATCTCCAAAATTTAAGATCCCTCTCTGATTTTTATATCTTTAAATATGAAGGAGTCACTTAAAAAAAAAAAAAGTCTTTTGAAAGTCCTGTAATCCTAAAATAACCCAAGGACTCGGGACAAGGATCCGAGTCTTTGCTGTACTCAGCACCAAAAAGCACTGTCTTACCGCACAGTGTGAACAGTGAACGTGTAGCTTCTGGATGCAAAATGTGAATGGACGATTGAGAGAAACCCCTTTTCGTGGAATAGACGTAGATGTATATATCTAGAAGTTTGGCGAGCCAGTGTTTGTGTTTAATGACCTTTTCATTTATCTCCTCCTTTGATTAGCATTGCCTTCTGTGTTAAGAAATGCGGACTCGTGTGAGGTGCTGGAGGTTTGAATCATCTTGAAAGCTTTCCAAAATCTTGTCTAGTTACCGCTGCAGAGGCACTAAGGAATTTGCCAGAAAAAGAGATTTGATACAAATGATTTATGAAATCTCGACATTTCCTGAGGTCATATCCTGGGCACCAGTTACCAATACTATGAATGAATCGCACACCTGGAAGCTTTTTTTTTTTTTTTTTTTAAGCTAACGATGATTTCTTCAAAGATGTCAATTGTTTGCCTCGAAA
This sequence comes from Ailuropoda melanoleuca, assembly GCF_002007445.2. Lineage (NCBI taxonomy): Eukaryota > Metazoa > Chordata > Mammalia > Carnivora > Ursidae > Ailuropoda > Ailuropoda melanoleuca. The sequence continues at coordinate 49,190,348 of NC_048229.1, forward strand.
ATTTTATAAATTGCATTTCTATGTACATCTGCCCCGTGCTTACCATTGGGCTGCTTATTCATAATCTGCAATTCCAATAAAGGCTTTGTCTTTCATTGATCTTCGAAACCTCTGGTCTGAGCCTTTATGTAAAACTTGAATGGCTATTAAAAAAATTATCTTGTAATTCTACAGGCGGCCCTGTTTAGACCGATGAGAGGTTTTTCTGTACACAGATAGCATTTCCGTGCGTTTTTAGTCTTTTTAATGTCCATCTGGAATGGGGGACACGTTAAGATGCTATTTTTTCTCCTGCCCAGGGTCCTAGCCAAAGATACCGATGGGCCTCTGCACAGCCCCCTAGAGTCTGTTATTCGCAAATACCAACCCAGTTCTATCCTTTGCTCTAATGCAAGGGGTTACGCTTGCTGTGCTAAGAAGTTGAAATACTTTACCATAGGTTTCGTGGAGCGACACGTTACACAGACTGTTACAGTAGAATAATGAAAATGTCTGGTTCTGCAAAGAACAGAGAAAGAAGCAGGGTTAATAGCCAAGCACAAGCCCGCGTATGTTTTCCTGAGGGAGGAGTGGCTGTCCCAGGACTTGGACAGATGGTGCTTGCCTGGAACACAGCTGAGTGGTGGCGAAGAAGATCCTGGATAGTTTGCCTCAAGGTCATCACAAGCTGATTCAGAGTGAAGAGTAGCTCAGCAGCTTATAGACAACTGGCCAGTAAAGCCAGCCTGCCCCTCCAGCCTGGTCTCTTCTGCTCGCTTCTTGCACGTTGATTGGAAATGTTCCTAAAAAAAAAAAAAAAAAAGTATAATCAAAATATCCTGTTGGCATCCTTAAAGTTCCTCAAATGGGAAATTACAGAGAATGAACTGAATATACAGGACAGTTCTGTCCATCTACCCAGACACAGTGCACTTGTTTTATTTCTCAACCAACTTGTGAATGTTCCATTGTGAAGAAATGTAAATGATATGTAAATATCTAAATGAAGGGATCTGGTTGCCCTTAATCCCCCCCTTTTTCTTTTTTTAAAGATTTTATCTATTAGAGCATGAGCAGGGGGAGGGGCAGAGGGAGAAGCAGACTCCCTGCTGAGCAGGGAGCCCAGTGCGGCCTCGATGCCAGGTTCTGGGATCACGACCTGAGCTGAAGGCAGGCTCCCAACCGACTGAGCCACCCAGGTGCCCCAGGCCCTTTACTGTCTAATCCCACCTAGCTCCCCAGAGCTAACCACTTTCATATTTTGGGATGTAGCTGCCTAGATTTTTTTTTTAAATATTTACATACATAAATGTATCTGCCCATCTATAATGTCAGGGGTGTCTTTTGCCCTTTTACGTAAGTGGTACCATACTGGTATTCTGCAAGTCCCCTACCCTCTAGAGAGCTCGTGCCCTGGCAATACAGAAACCAGTCTATTTCGTTCCTCTTCGTGATTGCAAGTACCTTTAGTGAATTAACACGTCAGATACCCCAAGGCCCTTATAAGCCGATAGGCCCGTGGAATATCCAGTACTTGAGCTTCCCTCAAACGGGTTTTGTTAGAGTATTGCTATTTGATGGCACTTCTCCTCCTGAACTGAGTTTTCTAGGGAAAAAAAAATTACCCCAGTTTTATCTTCTTTTAGGTGCATTTTCATGAGTTGCTTTAAGAAATTTCATCTTTGATACTTTTGCTAGGACTGGAAGGTAAAGACAACATGGTCATCTGAAACTTTTTAGAAAACGTGGCCCTTGACTAAAGTGATTTTAAAAAACCATTTATTGATCATTCTCTGCCACCTGTCCCCTAAAACTTGATATTTTAGTTTTACGATCCTTCTGTAACTGCAAGCAGCAACGACTAAAACTCTAAAAATGTTCTCTGTCTTAAAGGAGGATGACTTGGATGGTGAGCCGAGAGGGGACTCTGGCGAGAAGGAGCCAGTTATCTGGGTCAGAGAGAGCAGAGAGCTGCCTTGAATTTTGTGGGGGGAAATCTGGAAAATTTTGTTGGAAAAAGAGAGGATGAAAAGGTGGTTATGGGAAATTCCAGACAGTGATCTCCCTACTCCTTAGGAACATAGTGATGTTTTGGTTTTTTTTAGGAGATATTTTCCTTGAAATCACTTTCTTAGGCTCTCATTATGTGATTGTAAAATTTCTGCTGTAATTTCTTTTCATCAGTGTCCAGAAAAGTCTGTTATAAGCTGTTCTATATTTACCAGGTTAGGTTTGACTTTTAAATTGGGAACACTTTTCACCTTTTAGGTAAAACATCTTATCCTTTTTGCTTGTCTAAGAAACCATTTAAAAGACCCAAACACATTCATGAAATAATCCATTTAGGAAGTGGCATAAATTTGTGTCTATGTGTGTCTGTGTTTCTAAAGCAAGTAATCGATGCCTATTTGCAAACATGGGATTAAAATGTTGAAGAGAAACCCATTAGAGATAAAAATGTCAACGTTTAATGCCAATATTAACATGAAACAGGAGAGGGTTCAAAGTATCAGGTGGCCTGTTTAAACGGTGTATCAATTTTCAAAAGAGCTATTGCTCACTCCTGCACAAATGCAAACCATTTTTGTACTTAAATCATCCAGCAGGTGTCTTCAGGAATGTGGCTTTGCCCAAGAACTCAAAATAGTTGTAAGGTGCATTACATCATGCATCTTTGTTCTTTAAAATCCAATTCAAGAAAACGGTGCTTTCACATAAGTAGGCAAGACCTCTGCACAGGAACACGGAAGGTAAGGGGAAAGGGCACACAGGAGCAGCCTATGGAGACAGGTGTGTGCAAGGCTGCCAGGCAGGGCCCGGCTGCAGGGGCCCTGGGGAGCTGGGCTGGGCCCTGCCAAGGAAGTGACAAGCAGGTGGTTGGGGCAGAGCAGAAGTTTTGTCCTAAAGTCAAACAGTTCTCAAAGTCTGTCTCCCATCCCTTCCCTCTGCTTTCTCCCTGTCCTGAGGCAGCCACTTTTCAACTTCCGGTGATTTGGGGCGGGTGGAGTGTTTACCCTGATGTCTCGAAATAATATACTTTTCATACCATGTCTTTTTTTAAGATTTTTAAAAAAGATTTTTAATTCTGTTTTTAAGTTATCTCTACGCGCAACCTAGGGCTCGAACTCACAAGCCCAAGGTCAAGAGTGGCAGGCTCCACCAACTGAGCCAGGCAGGTGCCCCTCTAATGCCACTTCTTGGTTTTCAGTTGGTGGAGCCTGCCACTCTTGACCTCGGAGTTGTGAGTTCGAGCCCTAGGTTGGGCGTAGGGACAACTTAAAATAAAAAACAATAGGGGTACCTGGGTGGCTCAGTCAGTTAGGAGTCAGACTCTTGATCTTGGCTCAGGTCCTGATCTCAGGGTTGTGAATTCAGGCCCCGCTTTGGGCTCCACACTGGGTGTGGAGCCTACTTGAAAAAAAAAATTATGTTTTGACTTCTTACCACCCCTGAACTTCTGCACCCCAGCCTCCCAATAGAATTATATCAAATTGTGTTTTGCACGACATTCAGCATTTACATTATTGTGACTGTATAGATGGTGCTCTTATCAGTTGAACTGTGTAATGAAAAGATTTCTTTATTTTTCTGCCCTTTTTAAAAAAGATTTTTATTTGTCAGAGAGAGAGCACACGCCCAAGCAGGGGGAGCAGCAGGCAGAGCAGCAGAGGGAGAGGCAGACTCCCTGCTGAGCAAGGAGCCTGATACGGGGCTTGAACCTAGGACCCTGGGATCATGACCTGAGCATAAGGCAGATGCTTAACCCACTGAGCCATCCAGGTGCCCCTGCACAAGTTTTTTTTTTTTTTCTTCTTCTCATTTGCTTGTTTTTTGAAGGATTTTTTGTTTGTTTTGTTGTTGTTAGTTTTCCATGTACTTTATTTTTTTTATAATTTTATTTTATTTCAAGTCAATTAACTAACATGTAGCGTATTATCTGTTTCTGAGGTAGAGGTCAGTGATTCATCAGTTGCATATGACACCCAGTGCTCATTACGTCATGTGCCCTCCTTCATGCCCGTCGCCCAGTGACCCCCTCATCGCTGCCATCTTCTAAGACTCTGCAAACGCTCGGGAGCTCGGGTATCCCATCACTTCCATCTTGTCAGGGGCGCCCGTCCTGGAGCTTCTGCCCAGCTGTGCCTGGTGCGCACGTGCCAGCCTGCTCTCTCTGCACGTCCGCCTGGTCCCCGCACACACGGCGGGGGGCAGCTCCTCTTCTCCGTATCCCCACGCTTCCCTCTTTTGTTGATAAGCTTTCTCATCAGGGCGCAGTCCCAGGAGCTCCGTGGGAGAGGAGGCGCAGGCTGGAAACCTCTGACCCTGTTCTTCATTTATGCGCAAGTGATAGTTTTGTTGGACACAATTCTGGGTTGGAGAAGGTTTTTCCTTCAGAATTTGAAAGCATTGCTTCATCGTTCCTCATGCTGTTGTGAGCAAAGTTCGTTGTAACGTGTTTCTTTTGTTGTTGTTGTTCTTGAAACTTTTCAGATCTTTGTTTTGGTTCCCAACATTCTGAAATGTCACTGTTACGGAAACTAGGTGGGTCTGTGGTCACCTATTGTACAGGGCACTGGGTGGTGTGAACCCTTTCCCTCTTGCCCCACAGGTCCTGTATTACTGGGAAATCTGGAATTCTTTTTTTGTTTTCCTCCCTGCTCTGTTCTCTGGACTCCTCAATGACTCAGATATTGAGTCTCCTGGACCAATGCTCTGGTTTTCTTCTCTCTCCTACCCTATATTCCATCTCCGACATCTTATTCACCTTGATCTTCCAACCCTTCTGTTGGTTTTTCATTTCTGCTATCACGTTTTTCATGTTGAGTTCTTTTCTGTCCTCAGATGTTCCTGGTTAAAAAACAATATCCTACTTGGTTTCGTGGTCACAATATATGTTTTGAATCTCTGAAGGTATTAATGATAGAGTTAAGTTTCTGTCTGCCTGCCTAGTCTCTGTGAACTTCAGTTTTCTGTTGTCTTGGGCTCTCTTTTCCAGTTTAGAGGACTTCCTCAGATGCCTGTTTTCTGGTTCCTGCACATGTATGGGAGGGGGGCCCACCACACTCGTGGGATTCTCTACCACTCAATGTGGCGGTCAGCCACGTGTCTCCCTCAGCGTGGTCAGGCTTCATGGCGGGGAGGAGAGGAGCTCTGGGACTTGGCTGGTGGGGTTTCCCAGAGAATTCCTCCAGCCTGGGGTTAAGGACCTGGCTGCCCTCATCCTGGGAGCTGAGGGGGAAGAGTGCTGGCTTGGGGGGGGCAGGGGGGCAGGGGATGTCTCTGTTTTCCCAATAAATCTGACTTTTAAATTTCTCTCTTTTTTCCTCCAGCTGGGCTTGGTATTTTAGCTTTTCCAGAGAAAAACCCTGCAGACCCTGCTTGGGTGGGGAGGGGTGGCTGTTCAGTTGGCCAGTGGTGGTCAGGTGTGGGGAGAGACGGGCACTCTGAACTCCTTCCTTGGTGTGCAACCTCCCTCCTTTAACTTAGCTCTCCCCTGCTGCTGGAGAGAGCTGGCACTTCCAGCCTCTGAGCCTTTGCGGCTTACCCGTGTAAATAGGATCGATTCTTAGCTTTCCCGGCGGCCAGTTCAGGCGTGCATTTCTGTGTCTCCCAAGTCAGCACCACTGATCGATTTGCTTTCCACCTTCTGCATTCAGATTGCTGTTTCTTCCTCTCATTTTCTGCATTCTTTTTTTTTTTTAAAGATTTTTTAATTTCTTTATTCAACAGAGATAGAGACAGCCAGCGAGAGAGGGAACACAAGCAGGGGGAGTGGGAGAGGAAGAAGCAGGCTCATACAGGAAGAGCCTGATGTGGGGCTCGATCCCATAACGCCGGGATCACGCCCTGAGCCGAAGGCAGACGCTCAACCGCTGTGCCACCCAGGCGCCCCACATTTTCTGCATTCTTAGGGGCGCTAAAAACCTTTCGTCACTGTTCTAGTGGACTTATGGAGGCCGCAAATGTACATGATGGGTTCCATCCGCCATCTTTTCTGGCCAATTTTTTCCAGTTTTATTGAGATATAATTGACATACAGCACTCTATAAGTTCAAGGTGTATAGCATAATGATTTGGTCTGGCTAGTTTTTAAAAAAAAAATATTTATTTGAGAGAGAGAGCTTGAGGGGGGGATGGGCAGTGGGAGAGAGAGAGGGAGAGACAGAATCTCAAGCAGATTCCCAGCTGAACACAGACCCTAATATGGGGATCAACCTTATGACCCCGAGATCATGACCTGAGCCAAAACCAAGAGCCGGACACCTAGCTGACTAAGCCACCCAGGCACCCTGATCTGGCTAGTTTTCTTTCTTTCTTTCTCTTTCTTTCTTTCTTTCTTTCTTTCTTTCTTTCTTTCTTTCTTTCTTTCTTTCTCTTTTTTTTTTTTAAGATTTTATTTATTTGACAGAGAGAGCACAAGCAGGGGGGAGGGGCAGAGGGAGAGGGAGAAGCAGGCTCCCCGCTGAGCAGAGAGCCTGACATGGGGCTGGATCCGAGGACCCTGGGATCATGACCTGAGCCAAAGGCAGACGCTTAACCAACTGAGCCACCCAGGCACCCCGTGGCTCGTTTTCTAACGTAAAATTGGATTGCCAGGGAGAAGGGTATAGAAAGAGTACATCTCAAGCCTTGAGACTCAGTTATCTCAGGGAGTGGAAGGAAGGAGAGAATTTCCAGTTCTTATCTTTGGATTGTTTCATTGTCTACTGTGAAGTTCATAATCCCCTTCTAGAAAACCGTTAGCTGCATAGGTCCACAGGTCCTCACTAAGCATCTGTCTGTGATGAGAAAGGAAACTCCTCCTCTCTTAAGGGTAAGCAACAAGGACCATCTGGCTGGGAAGGCCCACACTGCTCCACGTGGTGATGAGTGAGAAGTTGAGCCGGAGCTGAAATGATACGCAATCTTGGGAAAGTAAAGTTGCTCACTGTCCTGCTTGGCCGTGGCCTGCTAAGGAGAAGGGCTGGGTTTGCCGAAATGAGTGACTCACAGCTTCTGTTCAAGTGATTTATTTTAGGTTTTTAAATTTTCTCTCTGCACAAGTGCAACAAAGCCCTGACCTATGGCCTGCCACCGAAAATCATTCCGGCAACACATGCTGATGGCCCTCTAGCAGCAGGAGCCAGCCCTCCCGTTTTGGGCCCCAGCCCTGGGGCAGTTAATGAGGGACTCTTCGGGCAAACGTGCTCTGGAGTTTTCCAACATAGTCGAAAATTAAAATCACGAACACACGAGATGTGGACATTTGGAGACCCCCCTCACCTGGACAGAGACATTCAACTTTTTTTTTTTAAGATTTTATTTATTTATTTGACAGAGAGAGAGAGACAGCCCGTGAGAGAGGAAACACAAGCAGGGGGAGTGGGAGAGGAAGAAGCAGGCTCCCAGCAGAGCAGGGAGCCTGATGCGGGGCTCGATCCCAGGACCCTGGGATCACACCCTGAGCCGAAGGCAGACTTAATGACTGAGCCACCCAGGCACCCCTGTTTGTTTGTTTTTCTTATTGTTGTTTTAGTATGGTGTGAGGTGGTACTGGATAGTTTTTCCTCTAATAGTGTCCAATTCATCCAACACTTAGATACAGAAGAAATCATTCCTTTTCCTTTCTGATTTGAAGTGCCATCCTTGAAGTGCCATCCTTGTCACTAAATAAACACACCTGGCTTTTTTTTTTTTTTTTTTTTAACAATGCCTATTTGCAGACCCCCTCCCCAGGATCAGAATTTCTGGGAGTGGGACTCTAACCGTATTTGGAAATCAATGCCTTAGAGCCTTGCCACCCAGGCTGGCCTGAGACCAAGCAGCCCTGGCACCCCTGGGGAGCTTGGTGGAAGTTAAAATTCTCCGTAGCCACTGCAGACCTGCTGAATCAGACTCCAAGTGGGGCCCCACAGTGCGTGTTTCCACCAGGCCTCTGGGCGCTTCTGACTTTGGCTCCAGTCCGCGAGTCACTCACTGAGGGCGGCACGCAAGGGGGCCTTGTGAGCCAGCTGGCCACAGCACACATGGTAGAGCTGTCTTGGCAATTAGTGGTCAGTTGATGGTACGCACTGATGCAAGCATTGTGTGGAGCTCACTTTCCCCAGCTCCGTTTTCCTGTCTGCTGTCAGGACTGCTGGTCATACAATTACAACAGGATGACACACACAGCAGGGTGGGAAGTCATAGCATCGTGCCCCCCCAATACACCGCAAGGGGGCTGAGGGCTCCCAGCGCTTGAAGAGGCAGAAGGGAGAGGCCTGAGTGTGAGCCCCAGCAGGTCCATCCCATGCCCAGGGCTCACCCCTCACGCTCTTCAGTCTCGACCTTGACCGCCAGGACACACCAGCCTGGAGCTGAGACGTCCACTGGTCTTGAGGCCTGGGGCAAACTCACTTCCGGGGTTCTGCTCAGGGGCGGAGCTGCAGGGTGGGCGGGGCGAGGTGCAGAAGGGGCTGATGAAGATCAGGTGTGCCCATGATCCCGCCCGCTGCTGGGATTCCCATTTCCGGTCCAGGGAAGTCCCAGGCGCTCCGATCTTCCCCTGCGAGCCCTCGGGATGCAGCAGTGACCTCGCCAGGGTAGCGGTACAGCGCCGCCCACGGGGCCAGGTGCTACCCCCTGGAAACCCAGAGGCGGTGGGAATTGGACTCGGGGATCAGGGCGGGCTTGCTGCCCAGAAGGGTTGGGAGTCTCAGCTGGGACCTCCCTCCTGCCCGCCATCTGGGATGGAAATCAGATTTGACCTTCCAGCATTCTGCCGTCCGATTCCTCAGCATAGTTCCAAAGTAGGTGTCCACAGGGCTGGGTTCTAGGCCTACTGCGGGGTCAAGGCGAAAGACCCAGAGCCTGGGTGTCTCTTCCCTGCAGGGTAAATGAATGCACCTGGCTCAGGGCTTCCATCCCGGGGCTCCACGTAGATTAGAGTTTCTCCAACCCGCTTGTCATCGGGTCACCTGCGTGCGTGTTAAACTGCACGTTCTCAGCAATCTTTCCTGCGGATCTCGGGCCAGGGACTCTGAGATTGGGGCGGGAGAAGTGGGCCTCACGGCTGCCCACGGGACCCCTCTCAGTAATGGGCAGAAGTGCAGTTTGGACAAGGGAACTCATGAAGGTCTCAGTTAAACGCTCTGCTGGTCTTGATTACCCCTTCAGTCGCCTCCTTTGTCCCTCCCAGCGGTGACTCAGGAGTGCTTTCTTGCTCACCCAGCCCGGGTGCCTCGGAAACAGGGCAGATGTTTTTGCTGCCAACACTGGGGCCCCACCCTGGGCTGTAGGCAGCAGTGAGTGGGGTCACGATGGGGTTACACACCTACTTTCTGCGAATACCTACTTTCTTAGACGGGATTTGTCTCCCTGGTGCCTGTGAACACGGTGCTCGGGGGCGGCTCCCATCTCCGGACACCCCGGGAGTTTAAGGCCGGGGAGACACAGAAAGTTTCCACCTAAGCTTCCTTCATCTTGGCAGGAGCGTATTAGCCCCAAGTCTATAGTTCCTTCTAGAAAGGGGCGTTCCTGGAAGGGGGGTGGTGGTGAACTGGAGCAGAAACAGCTGAAAGAGTTTGCTAGAAAGTGTTTCCCTCTGGGGGTGGAGCAGCACCTGGTGCGTCCACACACGTGCGTGACGTTGAGAAAATATATTTTGGTATTTTAGGGAAAGGTTGGTTTCCTGCTCGCGTTCTCAGCGGGCCCGGGGAGCCGGCGAGGGTCGTTCTCGGCGCTTCTGGTGAGAAACGAGCAGGGCGGTGGCCGGCGGCGTCTGAAGGCGGACCGGGCGTCGGGCCCCCTCTGCGGCCAGACTCGGGGCTTGGGGCTCCGGCGGCCAGCGGGGGGCGCCTGCGGCCGCTCCGCCCCCCACCCCCGCCCGCACCGCCGGATCTCGCCCGCGGGCCG
>NC_048229.1:49200286-49213828 GCF_002007445.2 Ailuropoda melanoleuca
CGCCGCGCGCCGGCCCGACCGCACCCAGGCGAAGACCCGGTGGGTGTGGGGCCGGGGCGGTGTCGGCCGGCCGGGCCTCCGGGGAAGGGCGCGGAGGCGGGTTGCCGGGCCGAGCGTCCACCGCTCCCCGCGCTCTCCTCCTCCTCCTGTGAGGTTTGGGGTGCGTCTTCTCGGATGCTCCCTCCCTGGGTCCTCTGCCCCCCTCCCGGCTAGTGCTGCGGGAGAAGCCTCGCAGACAGAGCCCCGGCTGGCAGGAGCTGGGGCCCGCCCCACTTTCTGGATGGCAAGACTGAGACCTGCCGGAGGGCCACGGCGCTGTGCCTTACCCCGCTTGCACCCCGGGCCGGTCACCCTCGGACCCGTGCTGGCAGGCTTGTTGGCCTGGGATGGTCCGGAGGGGCTGGTTGGTTAGGTTTCCCAGACTTGGACAAGGCCCGGGCCCCTGGGGCCAGTAGAGTGCACAGAAAGTAACAGTAACACCTCAAGGGGGGAAGGCTCAGTGAGGGCCAGACCAGGGCTTGGGGCTGGAGGCAATCTCCTAGCCGGTTAAGGGGGGGTGGGGGGGGAGAGGGCAAGGTGCTGGCCCCTGACTTAGATCCCACTGGGGGAAACCTGAAACCTAAACCTTACACCTGGAGGAAATGGGTAGAGGTGGTAGCTGACCCTGGTGGGGGGAGAGAAGCTGGAGCCTCTCTCAGGGGCGGTTGAAGGTTTCTATCTTGGGTCCCCTCCCTCGGAGGCCAAGAGCTCCTGTTCTTTTTGAGTCCCAGAGTCAAAGCTGGAAATGAGAGTTTAGGCCCCGTTGCTCGAATTGGAGCCTTGCGGACAAGGAGCACAGTTGCACTGGGTGGTGGGGCTGTGCCTGGAACGGCCAGATCCGGAGCAGCATTGGGCCTAACGAGGTGCCCCCAGACCTAGTCCCCAGGGATGCTCAAGGGGGTGTGAATGAAGGGCCAACAGGCCCGCACTGATCTCAGGGCGTGATGAGCGGGCTGGGCAGGCAGGAGTTTGGGGCTCTGTTGTTCAGTCACTGCTTTGTCACGTGGGCAGCTGCCCTCACAGTAGCGGGGAGCGTGTCTGGTGTGGACCTGGGGCTGTGGTGGGGAGACCCGAGGTGTGGTGAGGAGGCCCCACAGGAGTGGCCAGCTGAGCCGGGGGAAAAGAGGCGGGCAGCTGCCTCCCCCAGGGCTCGATGTTCAGGGTCTTCACATGCGGGGTCCTCTTCGCTCATCTCTTGATGCCCTTAAGCTTTGGAGAGGGGTTGCTCTTGGGCTTTTTATGGCCGGGTGGGGGGGGCAGGGAGAGGTGGGAGCCCTTGGATTTCTGAGGCCGGGTGGCTTACAGAGCCGCAGCACATCTCCTCTACCATTGGATCCTGTGACTGAGGGCCAGAATGACCAGCCCCATCTACAGGTGGGAAAGCTGAGGTCTTCAACGTTCTCTTGACAACATAGGCCTGGAGCTGGGACTAGGGCCTGGCCTGTTAGCTTCCCCCATCCCCTTCTGGCATGGTTCTGGTGAAGTCTGCTTGAGTACATGTCGCGATCCTGACCCCACCCCAACAGGCAGAGTCTCAAGTGGACCCCTTAAATCCATTCCGTTCCTCTCCCCCCATCAAGGGCACAACACATTGCCCGCTCACCTCTCCCTTCTTCCTGCTCCTACCTTTTGCCCGAGGATGCTCTGGGGCTTTGCTGCCGACCTCCACCTCTTGGATGCTCTTCCTCTGAACCTGGGCGCACAGGCACGGCTGATGGGGGATAGCGGCTTATGTTGACTCTGTGGCTGACTCCAGCAAAGGGAGCCTTGAGCGGCCAGCCTGGGCAGGAGGCAAAGAGACAAGTTAGGCGTGCTCCCTGCCCTCCTGAGCTCCCTGCCCTCCTAACCCATTGGGGAGAAAAAGTGCACCTGACCCCAAACACGTATGTAGGGAGAGCCTCACACAGCAGGCAGGTCAGTCTGTGCGTGGCGCGCTGGGGAAGGACGGACAGGGAGAGGTCCTCACTGGGACATCTTTGGGGGAGTCTGGTGATCTATCATTTTCTTCTTTATTCATGCTTTCTATATTTTCAAAATTGTCTAAAAGGAAGAAAAGCAAAACTTGATTCCTTTTTCATTTGCTCTGGAAAACTTTTCAAGAGCAGTTCTGCCTCTGAAGCTTGGACTGGGGTTTGCAGGTCTGGTCTGGGGACAGACGGAAACTTCTGAATTTAATAGGGTGTCCAAGGGGAAGGTCCTAGGATTTTGAAATATTTCAGCACAGATGAGCCAACAGAACGGCCTGGAACTCAAGCAGAAGACAACACGCTAACCGGTCTGCTGCAGACCTTCCTGTTGGCAGTGTTGCTTCCCCTGTGGCGAGTCCGAGCTGTGGCTCCGGACCCAGCTGCTGGAGAGCCATCTGATGGGGGCTGGCTGGCAGGTAGATGGGAGCCCGGTGAGGACAGCCTCCAGGCCCTGAGCCACACCCATCTGGGAACCAAAGAGAGCGGTTTCCTCAGCTGGTGCTTGGCCGAGGTTAGAACTGGGGAGGGGGGCTCCAGGCCCAGAGAGCTGTTGACACCACATCCCGGAGGGTCCTCACTGAGGAAAGCGAGTGTGTGTGATCAGCCCATAGGCTTCTTCTCCCGCCTGAGTAGTACAGACTGCACGACCCCTCGAGTCCTGCATCTTTTCTGCTCCCTGCACGGGGAACTCCACTCCTACCTCCGGGCCCTCGCGCTTGCTGTGCCTTCTTCCTGTAAACCCTTCCCTCCCATGCAACCCCTCACACGTCTTAGAAAGTGCTCCACCCCCCTCTTGGACAGCCGACCTCAGGGGTCTCATTCAGTGCTGGTGGACCTGTCCTGGGGGCCCTTTTGACCTCAGGCTTTGGTTCTTGGGCCTTTGCCTTCCTCTGCCTTTTGAACATGGACGTTTGAGCCTGAATTGTCACTTTAAGAGGGGGGAGAGAGGAAGGCAGGCGCCATGATTCCCTCCTACCCCCAGCCCTCCACTGCCCTCTCGGTCTCCCAGCTTATAATAGAGGGGGCTGAATGGAGCCCCGCAGGGTGGGGTGGTGGGCACGGGGCCCAGGCCATTGCCAGGTGTGCAGAGCCGGCAGCAGGAGGCCACTCCTTCAGTTAATGACCACCTGCCGAGTGAGGTGGCTGGGAGCAGTCCGGCTGTTTGCGGAGGGAGCCACTGTTTCCAGCTATTAACAACAAAGCCTATTATTTGCAAGCTCTTATAGCCCAGCAGACAAGAGCACAGCCTCTGGAGGGGACCTCTTGGGCTGGAGTCTCAGCTCGACGTTTCCTAGCTGTGTGACTTAGGGCAAGTGCTTCAACCTCTCTGAGCTTGTTTCTCATCTGTGAATGGAGCAGTAAGAATACTTATCTCGAAGGTTAAGGAACGGTTCCAGATTAAAGCTGACCAAGGGGACAGGACAACCAAACTCAGTATGGGAACTCAGGCTGGAAAAAAAAACCAAAACAAAAAGCTATTGCATACAGGACCTTATTGGGACAGTGGACAAAATTGAATATGAACTGTAGATAAAAGCATTGTGTCAACGTTAAATGACCTGATAACTATAGGGGTCCTTGTTCTTCGGAAACATGCACTGAAATATTTAGGGGTAGAGGGGCACAGCGTAAGCAATCTCCTTCCAAATACTGAAGAGAGACACGTATAGAGACCTTAAAGTGACGCAAAACAGCGCAAGTAGGCAAATCTACATGAAAAGTGTAGGGGAATTCTTTGTGCTTTTCTTGTAACTTTTCTGAAAGTTTGAAGTTATTTCAAAATGCAAAGTTAAAAAAAATGCATAATGGACTGAAATGACATTAATTCACGTTACTTAGAATGGTGCCTGGTATTCCCTGTTCACTGTTGCTTTTTATTATCATTAGCCTGGGCAAAGTGTAGCTTATTGTCCCAGTGACCAGTATTTTTTCCACTTTATAGATGACACACTTGAAGACCAGAGAGGTTAAGTGGTTTGCTCCGGGTCACACAGCAGTAAGTCCAGAGCACTGATAGGAGAACGGCTTACTATTTATTTTGGATTCATTGTCAGAATCTGAAACTCTGAGATTCTACACAAAAACCCAGATTTCCAGCTTTATGCCCTGTCACACTCCGGTCCTCCCTCAATCCCGCCCGCAGCCCTAAGCAGTGTGCCTGGCTCTTCCAAAGGGATGCAGAATGGCTGACCCGCCCGCCCCATGTCTAGAGTGTTGGAGGGGCTCACTGAAGGGTCCCCCGGCTGCAGTCTTCATCTGGGTTGGTGTGTGCGGGCAGGTAGTCAGTTATCCCCTCTGAGCCTCTGGGTCTTCCTCTGGCTGGTGGGGTTTTACCACCTTCCTGGAGGGCGAGCAGAAGGGTCCAGCATGTCAGCCTGGAGCAGGGTGGACCTCTGCGTGGGGCCATGAGGACTGTTCATCCCAGTGTCTGGCCTCTGACGCCCCTGGGTCCCCACCAGCCTGGGTGCAGGGTCAGGAGGTGTCCGAGAGTCGGATGAAGGAGCAAAGGCAGGAAATGGGCCTGGCTGTCTGGGGGTGGGGGCGGGGGAGGACAAGGCTGGGTGGGCACCGTTTCCATGGCTTTGTAAGTGTGCCTTACAGTCCCCATCTCACAGAGGAGGGAACAGCCTCCATGGGGTTGGGTGGGAGGAGTGCACTTGGTGGGTCTCCCCAACAGATGGGGAAACTGAGGCTCAGAGAAGCTATGTGAACTTCAGAGGTCCCACAGCCATGCTGCTTCTGTCTCCTTGGCCAAGGTTCTTTTTACCTTCCCAGGAGGACAAAGTCAGCTTGTATCTTCCTTTTACGTGGCTTGAATTTTTTATGTTAATTACAGAAACAATTCACATTATTGAAAAATCAGAAAACTCAAGCAGTGAAGTGAGGAAAAAGACCAGAATCTGTACTCTTGGAAGGAACTCATTAATATACGGATATATATTCTTCCAGAGGGCTTTGTTTTGTTTTAAGAACAGGAAAACAAATTGCACATGACAAATGTCTTTCTTGTCCTCTAAGGAAAGTTCCGCCAGCCCAGTGTGCCCCCGCGCTTTGTGACTGCAGTCCTCGGGGATCTCCGGCACATCAGGCTGGCCCGGCCTCCGGTGCGCCAGCAGCCCTGGGGGGTTTCTCCGTCCCCTACTGTTGGACACCTAGGCTGTTCCCGATATTTTTGTGGTTAGAGCGTTCCTCCAAGGGAGCCAGCAGCAAAGGGTTTGCACACGCTGGGGGTTCTCTGTGTAGCGTAAATGAGGGGTGCACCCCCTGCCCCACAGACGCAGGTTTGCGGTAGGCAGCGTCTGGGGGGGCACGGAGGGCGCTCTGCTCCCTCCAGGGAAACTGCTTTGTGGTCAGCAGGTGAGACAGGGAGGGGCTCCCACCAGGGCTTCCCACCAGGGCTTTGCAGGGAGAGGGGTTCATTCTTGCGCCCTGGCTGGTCCTAGAAGCCTTTAAGCTCCTGTGGGGGTGGTGGGTGGAGGCTGAAGCCAAGGAGGAGGAGTGTGTCTGCCCGGTGAGGGGGTGATGGTGGAGCCTGGGACCCTGCCCCCCCCACCCCGTGCTTTCTGCACAGGGGCCTGAGGTTCAGGTTGGGAGCCCATCCCGCATGGTCTGGGGGTGGGGCCGGGAGCAGGATTGAATTTGGTTCTAGCTCTGGGACCTGGGGTGCGTGGCCTTCCCTCCCAGGACAGCACATTTCCCGTCGGTGGGAAGGGGCTTCCCATGACCCCTTCACTGCTGAGACTCAGACAAGACAAGATGCCAGAGTTCTTCCAGGGACCAGGTCTCAGCTTCACTAGGGAAGGATTACAGGGATACAGGGAAGACAGATGTGACCGCCACCGCATACCCATCCCTTAGCGGCCACTGTTTCCAGCTCTTGGCCACCCCGGAGTCCTCCCTCCTCCCCCACACTTTCCCCTCCAGACCTATCGCTTTGTCTGGACAAATTATAGTGTATATTACTACAAGATAAGGGTCTCCTCAACAGACGGGGAAGCTGAGGCTCAGAGAAGCAATGTGACCCCCCCCCCCCGATTATTACCACACTTGAAACCTAGCAATATTCTCTACTATTGTAGCTATCCATTCAGAGTTCAAATTTCCAGTCATTCCATATATATATCAAATATATATATCTATTTTAGTTTTTAAAAATGTGGGTCCAAATAAGGTCTATATAATGAGATTGCATGACATCGTTCCCAAGTCGTCTTTCCTCTGTAGGATTGATAGTCATCCACTCTGTCCCTGGTGCCAAGTTTGTTTTGTTTTGGGTTTTTATTGAAAAGATGTTATTTATTTGAAAGAAAGAACCAGAGAGCACAAGTGGGGAAATGGCAGAGGGAGAAGCAGGCTCCCCGCTGAGTAGGGAGCCTGACACGGGGCTTGATCCAGGACCCCAAGATCATGACCTGAGCCGAAGGCAGATGCTTAACTCAGCCACCCAGGAGCCCCGTTTTGGGGGTTTTCTGCAGCCAGATCCCTCTCCTACAGCAGAGCCCTCTATCACGTGCAACACTTTCCTCCTACGTGAACCTCCGGTGAGTCGGGAGGGGAATCTGGAGGCTCAATCTCACTCCGTTTCGATGGCATGACAGCACGCTGGAGACAGAGCTGGGCTTGCCAGCTTCTGGGAGGTTGGCGTTGTCTGCTCTCATCTCTTGTGTGATGCCTGTGGCCACAGATGTTCAGTGGCTTGAACGTTGTAGCATTTTTAATTATAAACCTTTCCATTTTCTTTCTTTTTTTTTTTTAAAGATTTTATTTATTTATTTGACAGCCAGCCAGCGAGAGAGGGAACACAAGCAGGGGGAGTGGGAGAGGAAGAAGCAGGCTCCCAGCAGAGGAGCCTGATGTGGGGCTCGATCCCAGAATGCCGGGACCACGCCCTGAGCTGAAGGCAGGCGCTGAACAACTGAGCCACCCAGGCACCCCTAAACCTTTCCGTTTTCACCTGGTTACAAGGGATGCTGAGTTTGGCACTGGGGGAGAACTTCGTCTCAGGACATTGTTTTTTCTGATACTTGTTTTTCCTTCATGGTAGTTTTACCTGGTATCTCTTAATAACACGGGTAGTTAATTTTTTTTTTTTTTTAGAGAAAATTGGAAAATAGTTGTAAATACGAAGATAGGTATGGACATAAAACCGTGAAGTTCTACCAACTTAGTGGTAACTCCTAAGATTCGAGTACATCCTTCTAGATTTTTTTTTTACATTTTTTATTTATTTGGGGGGGGCGGAGAGCGCACAAGCAGGGGGAGCAGCAGAGGCAGAGGGAGAAGCAGGCTTCCCGCTGATGCGGGGCTCGATCCCAGGACCCTGGGATCATGGCCTGAGCTGAAGGCAGTTGCTTCACCAACCGAGCCACCCAGGAGCCCCTCGATTTTCTCGGGTACAAAAAAATGCACATCTGGTGCTATTGTTAAATGAAGCCAAGCTGGCACTCCACACACAGGTCCGTGGCTGCCGTTTTCATGGTGTGGCATCACTCACGGTGGTGACTCCCTCCCTAGGATCTGCAGGGCGTTGCATGGCCTTCCCCCCCACCCCTCAGCGGGCCACACCGCAGCTGGGTGTGGGGAAGGACGGGCGGCTGCCGGCGCGGCCCGGCTGCCAAGTTTTTCAAAGGAAATGAGGACTTTTGGTTGGCAGGGCAGCCGCTTTCACATCTGTTCTTTTAGGATTCTCCGCTGTTACCCAACACCCTGTGACCCCGGCTGCCCCCGTCCTGGTCCCAAGCCCCGTCTCCCAGGCCTGGCAGAGTCACGGGAGCCAGCCCCCTGCCCTCCGGTGGGCCATACCCCCGCCCCAGGATGCAGGGCCGGGCTGCTCGTTCTGGCCTTGGCCCTGCGGCGGGCCGGCGGGCGGCAGATTCCCGCAGAGGAGGGGAGGGCTGAGAGGAGCGGGGTTAACAGCCGGGATGCTGTTTCCTTAGCACATGTGTTTATTTGGAGTGGCTTTGAGGCTCGCCCCAAGCCGCCCCTCAGGACCACCCCTGATTAGGATTTAGGAGGCCCTCGTTCCATCCTGTCACTTGAAACCGGTCGCATGACCCCAGCCAGCCCTCCTCTGGAAAGCCGGTTTTCTGCCCGTACAGTGAAGGCGTGAGCCAGAACGCGTCCATATGTTCCCAGTATGGGAAAGAAGGGATCCCGCCCGTCCCTGAGCCCACAGCCAGGAAGAGATGAAAGCAGGGGCCGGAGGTGAGTTGATGCCTTGGAATGCCCCCCCCCCCCCCAAGTGTGAAAACTCAGTCTGGAGAGAAGGTGAGTGACCGTGGCTGCCTCACGAGGCCCCCTCCGTGGGGCTCTCACTGCGGCCCTCCTGGCCGTAAGCCTGGAAGACGGGAGCCAGCAACCGGACGCCAGTGCTCAGCTGGCCTGTCTGGACCCCCAGGCGGGTGCGGGAGAGGGGGCACGCAGGCCGCAGGTGGCGCAGAGTGGGTGCCGTGTGTCCGCTCTGTGCGCTCGGGGTGGGAATCTGAGTGCAGATCCGTTAGGTGGGAAGGTCACTGTGGGCCTCTTGAATACCTGGTGCCTGGGAGAGGTAGGTCTCCCGAAGAGGAGGGGTGACCCTGGGTCACTCCTGAGCAGGCCAGGGCCGCGGTGGCGCGAGGGAGTCCATCGGCTTGGGACCGGGCCTGTGGGCTCTGCGTCCAAGGAGGCTCCGTTGCAGGGCTGGCAGTGTGGTGCGGCCTGAGGGAGGGCCCTCGGCTCCCTGCCACCGAACTGCCTCAGTGTCCTTGCAACAGGCTGGCTGACTCCCCCCAGAGCCAGTGCTCCGAGAGGGGGAGAGGGGGAAGCCACGCTGTCTTTCATGACCTCAGAGTCACACGTTGTGGTTTCTGCCGTATTTTGTGGGTCACAAAGAGAGTGTGGGAGGGACATGAACCCCTTGGGTTGTTGGAGGTCATTTGGAGGCTGACTACGCAGTGGCAAAGATGGTGCTGGTAGCTTCTAGGTCCCAGCCTAGCCGGCTGTTGAAATGAGAGCACCTTTTTCCAACTGGATCTCACTGGACCACTTTGGGTCCCATGCCCATTCCTCGGTGGACAGCGGTCTGGTTCCCCATAGGAAGAGGGAGCCGTTACCAGAGTGGACATGGTTGCTGCAGAAGGAGGGTAGAGGCCTGTGGTGCTCTGCAGCCCAGAGGTGGTAGTGATGGGACGCTGGGGAAGGCTTCCTGGAAGAGGTGGCATTTATACTTGTCTTGGCAGGATGCGCAGCGTTTTGACCATTCCTGGTGAAGAAGGGTCTGAGTCAAGGTATGGAAGAGTGAGGCATGGAATGTGGGCTCAGGGATGTGCTGGGATCCCTTTCTTTCCCCAGGTGGGGACATATGGACGCACTTAGGCGCAGTCCTTCATTTAACAGGCAGGAAACTGGGTTTCTAGAGGGCAAGGGACTGGTTGAGGTCATGCAACTGGTCATGAGTTATAGGATAGAATGAGGACCTCTGATTCCTAATCAGGGAGGATGACAACATGAGTTGTGGGGATCAGGACTTAGGAGGCATAGCAAAGCCATGGAAAGCCTTTTTTTTTTTTTTTTTTTTTTTTTTTTTAAATTTTATTTATTTGTCAGGGAGAGCCAGCGAGAGAGGGAACACAAGCAGGGGGAATGGGAGAGGAAGAAGCAGGCTCCCAGCAGAGCAGGGAGCCCGATGCAGGGCTTGATTCCAGGACCCTGGGATCACAACCTGAGCCGAAGGCAGACTTAATGACTGAGCCACCCAGGCGCCCCCATGGAAGGCCTTTGACCTGAGTAGTCACACGGTAGAGCCAGGATCTGGGGTTTGAAACTGAGAGAACCCACTCTGTCTGGCCTCCCTTGTCTTCTGGCTTTAACTGAGCACTTTCTCTGTGCCTTACACACGTTTCTCACCTAAGCCTCCCAGGCTTCCAAGGAGCTGGGTGGCTTTACAGACAGGGCTCCTGGGCTGCCAGGATCAAGCTTGGCCAGGGTTGCTCCGTGGGGCTCTGACTCTAGTGCTTGTAAGCCTGTTCCTTCCTCGTCCATGGGACGAGGGGCTGGGCTGGCAAATAAGCAGCCTGATTGCTCAGACCTCTCTCAGGGCTCCTCTGGCATGTGGGGAACCCCCTGACTTTAGGGGAAGGAAAAGGTGAGGTGACTGTAGTACAGATGGCATTTTCCTGCTCACCCTCTGTCCGGGAGACCTGCTAGGAGTCCCAAAGGCACTGGGTGCTGTGGGGTTTCTTCCCGAGGGGAAGGGCTTGACATCTGTTGACTCAGGGCTTGGCATTGTTTGTCCTTTGGCTGCTTGACAGCTCTGTCTTGTTTTTGCGGTGGTTTTATTCCTTCTTGCCCACTGTTTCGTGGCCTTACCACTTTCTAGCCTGTGGCTCCTGGGCGGGTGAGGTCTCCCTGCCTGGAGCTCTAGTCCATGTAGCTCGTGTCCATGGGTAATTCTTCCAGACCTTTGGGCAGGCCTTGGTGGGCACAACCTTAGCCTGGGAGCTTGGCCAATGGGGGGCTGTGTCCAAGTCCCATTTGTGTCCCCAGCACCAGAGAGGGGTCCTGGCCATGGGGAGAAGAGTATAGTGGGATTTTGGAGTAACCCGTCCTCAGGGAAGCCTTTCTTTGGCCCCACGATGGCCATGGGGTGAGTGGTTGAGAGCACAGGCCGTAGGATCAGACGGACCTGAGTTTGAATCCAGGCTCTGCCTTTTCTTAGCTGTGTGTGCTTGGGCAAGTGAGTGGCCTCTCTGAGCCGGAACTTCCTGTTTTGCAGAAGGGGCAGCATAGCAGGACCTTCCTCATGGGGCTGATGGGCAGTTGTTTGAGGCTGTGCTCGATGCCAGCATGTAGCCAGTGTCCAAATGCTGATCGTAAGGCTCTCAGCCTGTGCGCACAGGCCCTGCCTGCCGGGACCTTGAACTCTGTGTGACAGCTGGGGGGTCAGGTTCCCAGTGGCCAGGGCTGGGGGTGCAGCAGGCCAGGAGGGAAGAGCCTGGCCACGGCCTCCTCTGAGGACGGAGCTGAGACGGAGGTCTGGGGGAGGCAGGAGTGTCAGCTGGGAAAACTGGGCTCTGTTCTCCACTTTCTTACCAAACAGTAGGTGTTGCTGTCAGGATAAAAGGTAGGAAGTGACCCCAGGCCCCAGGTCATCTATTAAACAGGCTCCCTGAGGACCAGGAGGGCCTTTCCCTTCCATCCTAGGACGCTTCTGCTCTCTGCTTCCCGGCCCTTCCTAGCCTGCTGCCCCACACTGAGCACCACATGATCCCAATGGGGCAGCCGAGGGTTGGCCAAGCCGAAGGGGCTTGCTTCCTGGCCTCTGGGGCCCAGGGCTGCTGGGGTTCTCTGGGGGCTCGAGCTGCTCAGAATAGCAACCAAGGCATGGGCCTTGGCTTCGGGGCCGCTGTGAAATGGAGAGGCAGCCGAAGAGGCCAGAGGCCTTTGACCTTCCAGAGCTGATTGCGACGTGGGTGGGGAAACCGAGGCTCAGGGCCTGCCTGTGAGTGGGGGAGCCAGGATGAGGCCTGGTGCCGGGCTGCTCTCGCCTTTAATGCTCACGGAAGATGCAGTCACCCCTGGCCTCCAGCCGTCTTCTCGGGCCTTCTAGTGGAGGTTTTGGTGCTCGTTTTATTTTCACTGTTTGAAAAGCGTTCCAGCTTCAAGCTTCCAATTTCCATGAAGTCATTGGAGCCAGAGCCTGGCCTGATGCCCCTCCCCACTTCTGTTGAGGGCCCCGCTGCAGCTGGGAGAGGGCCCCCTCCCCACACCCCCGGAGGCGCCGAGCTCACGGCTCGGCCTTAGCTTTTGTGCAGCGGCTGCTGTGGAGCAGGAAGTTGTGGGTCCCAGATGTGACTCGCTCTCGGTAGGTAGGCGGCGGCGGAGGCTTCCCATGTGTGCACCCAGACGCCGGCCGTGGAGGGGCGGGCGTGGGCCGGGCCATCTCCACGCGGGCTCAGACCCAGGGGGCCTGGACGAGAGTCAGGTAAAGGGCTGTGGGTAGGGGTGCCCTGTGTCCTGACGGCCTGGGCCTGAGGGGAGCGCGGGCTGGGCCTCCCCCACCGGCCGGGGGTGGACAGGGTCTGGGCTGCGGGAGGCGGGGTGGCTCCTGGACGGAGGGCCTGGACAGCTGGTCCCAGGCTTTGCCCAGCCCGACGAGGGGGTGCTGTTAGCTCTGTGGCGGGGTGCTCACTGGGCTCCTTCCACCTGGAATCCCGTCGGCCCTGGACTCTCAGATGTCCACTTTTCTTGGCAAGGTTGTCATTTGACATTTACAAGTACACGCGTCTGAATGGCGGTAACAATGAGCGAGGGAAGGGCAGTCGAACTTAGCTTGTCACATTAAAATGAAAAACAAGCCGAAATACAAACTCTGAAAATGACCCATACCCAAGAGACAGAACCAAGATGCCTCAGGAAAATGGAATCGGCTTCCTTTCCCTCCAGCCCCTCCCACCCTAAGGGCCCTGGGGACCAACGTGGACCTGTGGGAGTAGGTCCTTCTGGAACATTCTGTGGGCTCATCCAAACCCAGGAACACAGCAAAGCAGGTGCCTCATTTCTGTGTCACCACCCGGGGTTCAGGACAGCTGGCACTGGGCGCTTCCTCTCTGGCCAGCCCTTGGGGGAGGGGAGCGGCAGAGGGCTGGGCTGGGCCTCGGTGGGGCAGGGCCCCTGGCCCCCGAGGTCTGGCCGGGTGGCCGGAGTCTGGGCTGGCTCTGCTTGGATGGCTGCGTGGCCGTGGGCCGTCGGCCACAGACGTGCAGGTGGACAACCCGAGGATGGCCCACACGAGAGGGACTAGGCCAGCCTTTCTCAGACGGGTGTTCCGGGGTGGGGGGGTGTTTAGCGTATGTGTGGATAAGCATGTATAAAATTTGCTAGGTATTTATTTTAATGTATTTGAGAAACACACAAACCTGTAACCAGGACCTTGCGTCTGGGAGTTCATGATGTCCCCTTGCCTGGGACGGGGCTAAAGATACTGAAACGAGAAGTGAGCAGACCTAAGCGGAAGTGTGGAGGGACCAGCTTTGCCGGAAATGCAGCGTCTGTGGGGGCCCGAGTCAGGGAGGGTCTGTTCTGGGAGGGTCTGTTTCTAACCGAGCTGCGGGTCTCCCCACCTCCAGGTGGGGCCTTCTGGGGTTTTCCCGTGGCTTCTGATGTGAGGTGTGGGTGCAGAGGAAGGGTGGCTCTCAGATTGTTCCGGATTCTGGGGCCTCAGAAGGGAAGGTGTGAACTTTGTGGGGGAAGAGTGTCTTGTAGAGTTTGAGTGCAAAGCAGTGGCTGGTTTACTGGCAGCCGGTTCTGGGGGTGGGGGGAGGAGTGGTCTCGAAGGACCCCTCTGTCGGAGCGGGTCTTGGGGTCTCGAGAGAGGGAGACTTCCTGTGAGTCCTGCAGGAATGGGGGTCAGTGCAGGGAGGGACTAGGCAGTGAGTGGTGGGATGGGGCAGGAGGAGGGCCTCTAAACAGGCCAAAGGTGCTTTTTCGAGAGGAGATAAAGGTCAGACTTCATGTTGTGGGGACATGTCCCCCCTTTACAGTTTATAACTCTTGGTTT
>NC_048229.1:49213928-49292021 GCF_002007445.2 Ailuropoda melanoleuca
AACCCATTTCCTGCTCCCCTCACCCTCACCCTGTGCGGTAGATACCCCCCATCCTCTCCTACCCGCCCACCCTGAGGAGACAGGGGCCTAGCAGGGCACTTTCTCGTCCTGGGTCCCACAGCGAGTCTGCCCCCGGGGTGGTCCAGGAGCACACACTTCCTGTCTGGAGGGTCGCCGTGTCTGAGGCCTCGAGTGGGGTCAGGACATGGGGCCTCCTCTTTGGAGAGGCTGGGTAAAGCAAAGCTGAACCAGGGCTCCGGGTGACTTTGAAGGGTGAGTAGGGGGTGACCCTCACCTTGGGGAGGGAGGAATTTGGCTCCCCCAGGGGGACCCCCACCCTGCGGGCTGGGCCTGACCCCTGTCTGCACGCGCCGCAGGGGGGCTGGGCAGGGCTGTCCTGCAGCTGGGCCGTGCCTCCTGGGACATGTGCTGGAGTCCTGCTTCCGCTGGGCTGTGGGTGATCCGACCCTCTGGATTTTCCCTGACTTGCCATCCTATCCTCCTGGTGCTCGTTGCGAGGTGGCCGGTGGCCCATCCCTAGCGTCCCTCACCTTTCTCGTGTCCTGGAGAAAGAGGGCATGGGGCACGTTCACACCGAGCTGATGGCAACTTTCCATCTTCCAGCGCCCAGGCAGCGGCCAGGCTTCCTCCAGCCCGGACCGGTCTGGGGCCGCTGAGGGAGCCGCAGAGTGGGTCACGCTGGACGCCCAGGTCAGAGTGGCTGGTTCTAGCCTTTCACGGGTCCGATCTCAGTGATGGAGGGCAGCAGGTGGTGGGCCTGTCGGGCGTCCAGTGTGTTTGAACAGACCTGCATTGCTGTGAGCTGGGGGGTAGTTCAGCTCCGTGAATGAGACCATCATATCTGCACAGCCAGAGAGGCAGGGGTCTTCTGGAGGTCATCGGGTCCAGCCCCCTGCCCCCGGGCCCCACTTGGCCTGCTTCATCGGAGGTGAGCCAGGTTATTTGAGCCCATTTCTGGCAACTGTAAAATGGGTGGCTCATGGTCCCCCACGTATCAGGTGGTTATAGGCTTAAACGGGGTGACACGTTGTATCTGGCACCGCAGAGCCACGACTCGAGGGGAGGTGTTATCGCGGTCTGTCCTGCTTCGGGTGGCAGGGAGGACACTGCCTGGGGAGGGAACCAGGGAGGTCAAGATGGGCAGGGCTGGGTGAGGGGCCTCCCTGGCAGCCTGCAGCCCTCGGGCTTACGGCTGGCTCACGTCTGTGAAGTGGCCGTGCCCAGGCAGGTGGCCGGGAGAGCCACATATGCCTGGAAAACTCTTCCTTGGTGTCTGAGACCAGTGCCCCGAGGTCTGGAGTCTCCGCCATGGTGGCCGGGGCCCTCCAGTCCACTCCCCTGCCCAGGTGGCCCTCCAGCTCTGCCCCCCTCCCCCAGCCTGAAGACTCTCCACCCACCCACTAGGGCTCCTCCCACCCCCGGCCCCCAGGGAGGGTGACAGGGTGCCCACCTGATGGCCATGGGCATCTGGCTCTAGCTGCCACTGTCCCCGGATCTCACAGACAGCCACGTCAGGCCTGGGGTGTTGCCTGATCTTAGGTGCTGACCTGGGCTGGAGCACCTTCCTTTCCCGGTTTCCCCCCCACCCACAAGCCCTCCAGATGTTGGGGGGGGGTGAGCCTTGGGTCAGAGGTGGGCTCAGTTCCTCTTTCGTGGCCTTTCTCCCACGACACTGGATCGTCCCTTCTCCTGACACCGGCTGATCCCATCGACGGGTCTCTTTCTCGGGCACCGTCCAAGTACCAGCCAAGTGCTGTGCAGGGAGGAGAAAGCTGAGCCGATCCTGCTGTCCACATGGGGTGGGAGGGCTGACCTGCGGCCCTGGAGAAGGGGCCGGCGGGCTCTCCGGGTTCCTCTGACACGTGCTGGACCAGTTCTCCTGTCTAGTGTCATGTTTGAACCCCTTCTTCTGGCTTCTGGGGTCCTCCGGTCCCGGCCTCCCCTCCCAGTGCAGTCCTACCTCTGGGGACCCACTGTGCACTCTGGCCAGCCCCCCGACTCGGTCAGCACCCTGCCTGCCTCACTCCTGCCCTTTGCGCAGGTAGCCCCTCTGCTTACTGCTTCCCTACCTCACACCCATCCTGGCTCGGGTCACCCATTTGAGGTCTCCCCCTCCAGGAGTCCTCAAGCTTGGGAGAAGAGGGGACTTGAGTGGTCTGCTCTGGAGTCAGTGACTTGGCAGCTTTCCCTGCTGCCCCCCAGCTCTGTGGCGATCCCCTTCTTGGTGCTGATGCCAGGGGACACCAGGGACACCCTCCTCTCTCCATCTTCCCCGCTATGCCCGTCTATGTCCCCACCTTGACCACTGGAGGGAATTACCTGTGACTGTCTAAGGGAAAAGAAACAAATTGAGATCGTTGTTGTGGGTACCCCGATTCGCAGACATGTATGTGGCGCCCAAGGCTCACCTCCTCCCACTTCCTCCTGCGCCTGGCTGGAGGTGAGGGGGGTGGGAGCGCTCAAGACCCAGGGGGGAGCTCATGCCCCCCCCTGGGGCTCGCAGCACAGCAGGCTTGGCTGTGCGCATAGTAGGCCATGCCACCCCTCACCCCTCCGGACCCAGAATACACTTGTGGGGACCTCTGTCTTCCAGGATCCAAACCCTTGTCATCCCCTCCAGGGGCCTTTCCTGCCCCTGGGAGGTAGCTCAGTGTCCCCACCTCTGACCCCACGGCTGACTTGGGTGGATGGTTCCTGGTGTCACTGGCCGGCTGAGCGGGGAGAGGCCCGGGCGCTCGGGGCACAGCCCCTCTCTGCACAGGTGGGGAGACTGAGCCCCACGGGCTCCACAGCTTTGGGACAGTGCGCGTTTTCCTGCCTAGAGCTGTGTGGGAGGCACAGTCTCCCCTGGTCTCGCTAAGCGGCAGGGATGGATACGGATGAGGGGCCATGTGCCCCCTCCTCCTAACCTCAGTCTCCCCATCTCTGCAGCAGGCAGGCTGACTCCACTCCTGCACGTCTCCCTGCCCATGTGGCTCTGCCCGTCCCTGCTCCCTCCCACACCTGTCTCCCATGGGCCCATGGGGGGGGGAGCCCTTTGAAGTCAGCTGGAGGTGCTGCTTTAATGGGGGACTCAGGCTAATGGGGAAGCGGCCTTTTTTGAGACCCCAGACTCCCCGGAGCCCCGCTGCCCATGCCAAAGCCCCCTGGGAAGGGGGGGGGGGCCTAGTGTCAGGCAGTGCCTGGGGCAGGGGCCAGCACTTCGATATCCCCTGCTTTTGGGCAGGGGAGCGAGGGAAGGGCTGCCCTTGGGGTGGCTGTCAGGACATCAGGCTGAGACCCTTGGGACTTTGTATCCCCCAGTACCTGCTGATATCAAGGTTTCTCCGGCTGGGGTGACCCCACGTGTTGGCAGTCCCTGTGTCCTAGCCTCTGAAGCCGCGGAGCGTCTTTGAGTGAGGTAACAGGCCCAGAGAGGTTAATTCACGTGCCCACGGTCACACAGCTCCTCTGACGTTTGGTCCCTGCGGCTCTGCTTTCCACCGCGAGGCTTTCCTGCCTACCCGACTCACAGCCTGAGGCGCTCCCTTGCCCACCCCCGTGGTTCTCTACCTCGTGGAGCTCACTCATTGCATGGGTCTCCCTTCCCCTGCCAGCATGAGCTCTCCAGGGGAACTTGCTCGCTGTGGCCTCTGCGTGTCATGCGGTCCGGGGCGTGGGCAGGGGCCCAGGGGGCACGGGTAGGATGGAGGTGCATGAGCCCCAAGGGGGAGTCTGCTCTCCTGTCGTTGAAACAACACAGCAAGATTGGCCCCTAAAGTGTGTGAAGCTTCTGGATTTATGAGGAAGTTTTATGGCCATGAGGTCACTTCACTGCCAGAATAGGCCAGGGGCCCGGGGACATTTTTATCCCCACTGCTCAGGTGAGAAACCAAGGCCGAGGGGCAGGTGACCTGCCTGAGGTCCCGTGAACAGAAGCAGGGTCACCAGGGTTGGGCCCAGCCCCTGAATGCCCGTTCGGTACCCACTGTATTTGTCTCAGTCAGTGGAGTTTGGGTTTTAAGTGTCCCTTCTGTGGCAGCCAACGGTTGCAGTTTGGAAGCTGGGCAGCGTGTAGCTGGACATCAGCCTTGTGCTGGGTGTGTCACATAGCCAGGCAGGGACAGGCCAGGTGCCCTGTGTCTCGAGGGGCAGTGCAGGCGCTGGGGAAGCAGAGGCAGGCACCGAATCCAGATTAGGAGGGAACTGGGCGGCCCTCCTGGGGGAGGTGGCAGCCGAGCCCGACTCTGAAGGGTTGGGCAGGAGTTTGCTAGGCAGAAGGGGTTTCGGGGGTGGGGAGGTAGGCGGTGCTTTTAGGCGGCCAGCGCCTGGAGACAAAAGGGTGGGGCTTGTTTGGGGAACCGAAATAAGTCCAATCATGCACTTACAAAGAAGCCTCTGGAAGCCCCGGAGGAGTTTTTTGGCCAGGGGGTGAGCAGGACTGGGCTTCGTGTTCTTGGGGTCCCGGACAGGTGCGAGAAGCCGTGGCTGGCTACCCCACGGGGAGGCTTGTGTTTGGAGGTACATGGGGCTCCATCACCGTGGCTTCCTGCGCCCTGCTGGAGCCTGGCTCTGAAAGGCAAGAATTTGTGGAAGGAAGGAGGAAGTGGCCAGGAACAGGGGCTTAGCTATGGGGAGGGCCTCCTGAGCCCCAGTGTGGGTGCAGCTCCAGAGGCCAGGCGGTGGTTTGGTGGGCGGCAGGGAGGTCAGCGGGAACTGACTGCTTCCCTGGCAGAAGGGCTCTTCCAGGCTCTGGGCTGGGCTTCACCAGGCAGTCCCCCTGCCCATCTCGTGCCCCCTTGGCCTCACTCAGGTTCTCCGGAAGCCTTGAGAAAGTGGGGTCTCAACACCTTGGATTAGGGCTGGGCACTCTGGTGGCTGGTCTGGGGGTGGTCTGTGCACTAGGCAGTGGCTTTGGGGGCCCGGAGCAGACAGTGAGGTCGTGCTGGGCTCCATGGATGGCCGGGGGTGGCCGTGGCATGGCCTGCTGTTTTGTTTTGTTTTGTTTTGTTTTAAGATTTTATTTATTTGACAGAGAGAAACAGCCAGGGAGAGAGGGAACACAAGCAGGAGGAGTGGGAGAGGAAGAAGCAGGCTCCCAGTGGAGGACCCTGATGCGGGGCTCGATCCCAGAACACGGGGATCACGCCCTGAGCTGAAGGCAGACGCTTAACGACTGAGTCACCCAGGCGCCCTTGGCCTGCTGTGATCTGGGTGGGGGTGTCTTCCCATCTCGTTTTCCCGCTGACCTCTCTCTGGCCAGTTTCTCTGCTTGTCTGAGTGGGAAAGGATGAGAGGCTGAGCTCGGACTATAGCTTGGGTCTCCTGACATTCAGCTCAGGGTTCTGTACCCCGCACTGCTTTGCTTCTGGCAGGTGGGGAAATTGAGGCAGGCGGGCTACTTCCGTGCATTGCCTGAGAGAGGCAGGAAGTGCAACAGGGGGATCTTTTCCTGGTTGGTATTTAGAGCCTTTTCTTGCTTTCTCATCTTCAGGGCAGATGGCTTCCCCAGCTGAAAACTGCCTGAGGGCAGGGGCTGTATGCATGCCCAGGACTTCCCTCCCATCTTCTTCTCATCCCTACCCTGGAGGCCAAGCTTAAGGCTGCTTCCCTTGCCTGCAGGCAGGTGCACTGGCTTGTCCTCCACTGTGTGTCCATCCAGCCCAACCCAGGGTAAGGTGGAGGTGGGAGAGTAGGGCCCCCGGCCTGAGGCAGCATCCCAGGTGGTCAGAAAAGGGGAGGACAGTGCCCTCTCTGGGCCACCACTTCCCAAGGAGCTCTGAGCTCCATGGTCAGCATTCCCCAAAAGGAGTTGATTGGAGATGAATGCAAAAAGAGCCCCCTGAACCAAAGAGACTGGGAGATGTTTAGCTGTGTTTAACGCAGCAGGTTTCTTTCCTGCAGGACTTGTCAGAGCCTTTAATTGCTAATGTGTACAGGAAATCTTTAAAGGAGGAGGAGGAGAATGTCAAACTCTGCACTGCCGGTGACGAGAAACCAGTGTGGGTGGGTGTGACCATGTGCGTGTAGCTTTTCGTGGCTCTGCTGCTGGAAATGCCGACCAAGGGTTAAGAAAGAGCTGAGCCTTGGAGTGGGGCAGGTCTGGGTTTAAATTCCAGCTCTCCTGCTTCCCAGCTAGGGGGCTTTGGACAAGTGGGTTAAGATTCCAGAGTCTGCCCCTGGCTGGAGATAGAGTGAGAGTGATGCCACCCCTACCCTGGGGGGCAGGCTGAACGGGCCCTGCCCCCCCACTTTGGGTTCAGAGGTTGCAGAATGTGTCCTGAGGGCAGACATTATGCTTTCTTTCCTGGAAACAGGCCTGCAAGGCTTGGAGTAAGGCCCTGGTTCTGCCTGGGATGCCAGATGGCAGTTCCCTCTGGACCCAGCATCCCCCCACCTCCCCCTGAGCCCAGGTTGGGCGGACGGCCTCTCCCTCGAGGCCTGGCTGGGCACCCCATGGCGGTGTCAGCCCCTCTTACTGCTCAGAGCCCCCAGGAGCAGTTGTTAGGTGTGACCACTTTTAGGCCAGGCCACTCCCAGGGCCGAGTGGGGGGGGCGGGGAAGAGGCAGTTTCCCTGCCTACTCCCTCCCAGACCTCTTGGACCTTTCTGTCAACTTGGTACTTGTCATCTCAACTTGGGTGCGCCGTACCAGGTGCAGCTTCGGTACCCTGCCTGCGTTACCCCCTAGAATCCTCTCAAAGCCCCGCGTGGTTGGGACGTTATCCTCCCTTTTTTCAAATGAGGGAACTGAGGCACAGAAAGGGTAAGTAATTTTCTCAGGGCTGTGCAACTGAGACGAATTGGGCCCGAGGTGTGTGTGTGTGTGTGTGTGTGTTTTAAAAACAGGTTCTATTTTTTATATATTCACATCCATACTTATATATATTCACACACACCCCATTACACATGCCAGGAGCACGTCTTTCTGTGTCAGTATATATGTCACCTTGATTATCAGTTACCTTCCAGTGCCCTTGAATTTTTCCAGTAGAGTCTTTATTTTTTAGTTCATTTTTTTAAAAGTTTATATCTTTTAGTAATCTCTACCCCCTAACATGGGGCTCAAACTCATGACCCCAAGATCAAGAGTCACATGCTCTCCAGACTGAGCCAGCCAGGCACCCCAAGTTTTTAGTTTATTTTTTAAAAGAGTTATTTATTTTTAGAGCGTGTGTGCGCAGGGGGGAGGGGCAGAAAGAGAGGGAGAGAGAAGCTCTAAGCTCAGCATAGAGTGTGACACAGGGTTTGATCCCATGACCCTGAGGTCAGGACCTGAGCCAAAACCAAGAAGTGAACGCTTAACCAACCGAGCCACCCAGGGGCCCCTCACTTATTTTTAAAAGCACTTTATTGAGGTATGATTGACATACAAAAGGCTGCATATTTAATGTATACAACTTGCCGAGTTGGAGATAAGTATTCAGCTGTGAAACCGTCATCACAATCTATGCCATAAACCTGTCCCTCACCCCCAGAGGTTTCCTCCTGCCCTCTTTATTATGGTTAGTGTGCTAAGAACCCTTAACATAAGGTCTACCCTTGTAGGAAAAATTTCAAGAATACAGTACAGTATTATGAACGGCACTATGCGTGCGATCTCACATTTTGTACTAAGAATTTTTTTTTAAAGATTTATTTTAGAGAGAGGGAGAGAGCACACGCAGGGGGGAAGAGTGGAGGGAGTGGGAGAAGCAGACTCCACACCAAGTGCAGAGCCAGACACGGGGCTCGATCCCACAACCCTGAGATCATGATGTGAGCTGAAATCAAGAGTCGGATGCTCAACCGACCGAGCCCCAATTAAGAACTTTTTAATTGCACCAGCTACGTTATGGCAATAGAAACGAACTGAAGATTCATTTGCTCCGTCAAAGCAGTTTTGGCTGTCCTGTGTCCCGGCTCAGGCGTCACCCATTCCAGGCACTACTGTTGCCCCGGGACAGCAGAGTTCCACCTGCCGCACCCTTGTTGACAGCCGTGTAGTATTCCGTAGTAAGGCTCCGTTATGATTTATTTCACCAGCTCCTAATGGGTGGATACATTGCCTTCGTTTGCTGTTGTAAGTAACCTTGCAATGAACAATCTTGTACATGTGTCATTGTACACATGTGAAAGTGTTTGTGAGAGAAATGACTTGAAGGAGATTTGCTACATCAAAGCTTTGTGCATGAGTGATTTTGTTACATCTGGCTAAATTGCCCTCCCCAGAGGTTACGCTGAATCATACTCCCGCCAGGCTGAGTGTGAGCACCTGTTTTGCCACCGCCTGTGAATGCCCTATAAATACTTTGATCTTTGCCTATCAGAGAGGTAAAAATGATTTTCCGTAGTAGTTTTAATTTGTATTTCTTATTATGGGTGAGGTCAGCTTCTTTCTAAATGTTTAACAGCCATTTGTATTGCGTCTCTGTGCACTCTCTATCCACACCCTTCTCCCATTTTTCTATTGGGTTATCGGTCTTTTTCTTGTTGATCTGTGGGAGCTTTTTACATATGGGGGAGATTAGCTCCTTATGATAAGAATTGCAAGTATTTCCTGAATTTCTTCTTTTTTATCTTTTGATTTTGCTCTTAATAGCTTTTATGATGCAGTAGATTTTTAAAGATGTAATTGAGTTGATCAGTCTTTTCATTGTGGCTTTTAGGTTTTGTGTTATGTTAGAGAGGACTCAGTTGCTACAGCATCATAGAAGAATGCTTTCTTAGTTTCTTGCTCTCTTATCTTGGTGTAAATGATGAATCCAGTGTGCTCTCTCTCTCCTCTGGGTTTTGCTGCCTAGCCAAGTAGTTATATCCTTCTTGCCCCCTCCAGTTCAGTGGTTACTCTGGGTTTTATCTGCCTGTGGGTGTGTGAAAGGATCTCTCTGCTTACCTCCCATCCCCATGCATGCCTCCTCACCTTTGCACCTACTGTCTGGCTGGGGCCCTGGGCAAAGCACGAAGTCAGTGGGAAGACCACTGTCCTGCCACCCTGGGCGGGACTAGCATCAGGTGAGGTCCCTGAAGGCTGGCCAGACTACCCCTTTCTGTCCTTCCTTACCAAGGGGAGAGAGATCAGAAATGTGTTGAATGTGGGCCTGAAAGGCTTGTCATTTTAAAGGGGGGAACGTAGTGAGGGTAGTGGTTAAAGGAATGAATCACTAATGGTGGAATTTCAGGCAAGAGCCAGTTAATTCGTCAGTTAACAAGCACTGTTGCCTGGACACCTGTGTGCAGACACCCAGCAGAGGGAGGCACGGAGGCCTCTGCCTTCTGGGAACTTGTGCCTGGAACATAGTTTCTTCTTGGCATCTGGCCTGGTGTCTGGTACATCGAAGGTGCTAGTGCCCAACGTTAAAGGAATGAAGGCATGGCTCTCTCTGAAGATGAATGAATGACTGAATGAACGGACGAATTTTCCCCGGGCGGTCACCAACCATCATTAGAACTGGCACATGAACGAGAGAAGTAGGTTTATTATCCCTGGCAGCTGAGCCCTGGAAGTAAGGGGTAAACGAGTATTTGTGTTTTAAAGGAGGGACGGGCTAAGCCAAGGCTGAGTCCAGAGGAGAAGTGGGAGGAATTTCAGGTACAAATAATCCCTATCCTACCCCACCCTTAGAATTAGCCCTCTGGGGCCAGGTGACAACACCCAGGCTATCCCCTTCAGCTCGTCATCCTCGTTTTATGATTCACACACCACGCCCAGCCCTGCCCAGTGCCGGGCCTCAGAGGTCTGACAGAACCATTCCTGTGCAAGAAGGAAAATCCGAGGCCCAGATGGGGCAAAGGACTTGCCCAGGGTTATCGAGCAGGTTGGTGGCAGAGCTGGGACTGGAACATAGGTGCTGGACCCCAAGACTGATGGGAAGCCTGTGGTCCCCGGGAGCTGGCTGGAGTCAACCTGGGGGTCCTGGAAGAGCATGGCGGGGAGCGGGGCTGGCTGGGAGCTCGCAGCACTAGGGGACTTTGACCTTTGCCCCTGCCTCATGGCCTTGTGGGCTGTCACCAGGAGGTGGCGAGATGAAGTAGAACGTTCTTGGGGGGCCCTGCCTGCTTCATGCTTCTGTCTCTCCCATTGGGGCCCCGTGGTTGGGCTTCCTGAACTCTGGAAACCGAGCCTCCTTTCTGGGCTCATCGGCTGTTTTGTCCTGCAAACATGTTGGCCATCATGATCTGCACCTCACTCGTCCCCCGACTTGGGTGTCCACACCCCCTGTTTACTGATGAGGAGAACTGGGGCCCAGAGGGTGAGCGGCTGGGACTCACAGCCCCGGGAGCAGAGCCGGGGTTTGAACCCGCACGTCCCCCCGCTCTTCTGAGGGAGACCCTTTCCTCACGTTGTCACCTTCTTCTGCCCTAATGGTCTCTCCCTCCTCCTTCCAGAGCTGCCCTGCTTGCTTTCCCCTGTCTTTTCTGCCTGGTTCGGGATTCCATCTGGTTGGCTCATCGGGGCGTCCGTCCGTCCGTCCATCCGTCCATTTGTCTTTCCTTCCATCTGTTCCACAAGCAATTGCCAGGGCTGTGCTGCGGGCCACAGACACACATCCTTCCACGACGGTTCCGAGCGGCAGGTGCTGGGATGTCTGACACGTGGGGATGGACAGGAGTCTGGGCAGGCCTCCCCAGATGGGGTCGGAGGTCAGGCCCTGCGCGAGCAGAGGTGTGGAGAGGCCCAAGGGCCCTGGGCTCTGGGGAGCAGAGAGGCTGGTGTTGGGGGGGGGGGACGGGGTTTCTTGGGTGCTCGTTTGGGCCAGGACTGTGCTGAGCCGAGCAGCCTCGGGCTCTCCTTCGCAAAACTCCGGGTCTCCTGAGGGAGATGCCTTAACAGGAGACCCCCTCAGCCAATAACGACCTGCTCGTGACCCAGCCCGTGGAGGGGGCCGAGTGCGGGGTTGGCCCAGGAGGCCGAGACGACGTGGATTCTGGGCTGTAGCCGCAAGGGCCCCAGGCGGGCCTGGGGGCAGGGACTGGGCCCAAGGGGCCAGGGTGGGGCCTTTCCTCGGGCCTGCCTGCCCCTCCCGCACACCCCAAAGCCCCCACTTCCTCTTTTTGAGGCCACCCGGGCCCCAGGCCCCGTGCAGCTCCGGGCCCTGCGGAGCTGGGCCAGAGGAAGCCAGGCTGGGATTCCTGCCAGAGCCGCTTGGGTGAGGAAGTGGGTGCCCTGTCTGTGTCTGTGAAAACTGGGGGTGGTCTAGAACTCTCCAAGGGGGGGGTGGTAGCACTGGGGGTGCTGCTGGATCAGCCAGTTCTGCTGGGGAAGGATTTCCTGAGCACCCCCAAGGGCCTGGTCCTGCACTCCTGAGGTCCCAGCTCCCTATTTCTGGCTGGGGAACCCAGACCCCGCCAGTCAGTGTTTGGCAAGGAGACTACAGTCCTGCCTTGGTTGCAGGGAAGGGAGGACCGGGTATGTGTAGGTAGCTCCGAGGACTTCCCGGAGGAAGTGGGGCTCCTGGATCTTGCTAGCTCAGAGCAGGCGTCCTGACATGGCTGTCTGACCTTGTTTCTGGGAGGCAGAGGGAGGTACCTTGACGAGACCGCTTTGTTTCCCACCCTGTGTCCTAGGTCTTGAGAGGGGAGGGCAGGAAGGGGTTGGCATTTTGAGATGTTACAGGCTCTGCAGATGTCAGCACCGTGAGGGTGTCGTGTAGGACGAGAGGTGACCTGTGTTCAGATCCTGGGTCTCTTTTGCTAGCTCTGTGACCTCAGGAAAATGACTGAACCTCTCTGTGTTCCCACATCCATAAAGGGAAGCAGTAGTCCTACTCCCCTGCAGGGCAGGGGTGCGAAGTTAGAGCCCACGGCACTGGGCATGCGGTAGGCACTCACTAGATTCTGTTTATGGTGTCGCTGGCCCCATGCTAGCACGGGACACGGGGCTGCAGGAGTGCACACACAGCCCACCAGCAGGGCTTCAGGGGGCGAGGCTGATCCCCTTGGCCTCCATTTCTACCTGAAGATGCCCCTGGGCTCCCTAATTCCTCCTGTAGCGGGGAGTCTCTGGAGGCCACTGGAGAAGATGTGGGGCATCCCCTTGCCCCAGCCTCCTGCTGCCCTAGGTCCTGAGCAGGACATGTGGCCCTGGGCTGTGGAGTTTGGGACAAGGTGACAGAAGTATGAGCAAGGGGGGGGGGGGTTCCCCTCCTTGGTCCAGCCCCCTTCCAGGAGGCCTTAGCCAGGACCAGCCTTGTCTGCAGGGACCTAGTCTCACCTCTGAGCTAGGTGGGACTCTGTCCCCTGCCCCTGGACCCCAACCGTGGACTCTGGAACCTGTCCCCTGCCCCTGGACCCTCAATGAGGGCTTCCTGGATGCAGTAAACTGGGGCAACGTGGACCTTGGCACTCTTGGTTGCAAGGAACAGAAACTCACACTGGCTTCAGCCAAAAGAGGCATATTAGTGCGATTAAATTATCTGGAGGTTGCTTGAACTTCAAGCAGAGCTGGTCCAGGCATTTAGGGGGTATTCCCAAGCCTCTGTGTCTCTCCAGTTGCCCGTGTTGGCTTCATTCACCGTGGGCTGTCTCTTATTGTGGCTTCAAGTGGCTGCCAGCAGCTGTAGGTCACCAGTGAAAGACGGTATCTCTTCCTGTGGGTCAGCAGAAGTCCCAAAGAGGGTTCTCACTGAGAGGATTTTGGTCACACGACCGTCCCTAAACCAGTCACTGGGACTTGAGAGGGACAGTGGTGATGAGCCCGCCTGGGTCACATGGCCCCTGACCCGGGGGACCGACAGCAGGAGAGACAGTCCCAGCAGAAGTAGAAATAACATCCCCCTCCCACCTGGACCCTGGGGGCTCCCCTCCACTGTAAAATGGGGCTGCTTGCCCTGCTCCCCCACCAGAGTGATCGTGAGGTGTGAATGACAGTGAGTGACCCCCGGGCTCCACTTCCTCCAGGTGAAGGGGCCTCGACGGTCCTAAGTGCCTATCTCTGCTGTTGGCGTCTTGGGACTTCAGACAGAGCCAGTGGGGTGGGGGTGAGGGAGGACAGGGAGGTAGGGCTTCTCTTGACCCGAGGTGGGACTCACAGCTGGAAGGACTGCCCACTCATGGAGAAGACTGCCCTGAGAGGTGATGAGCTCCCCGTCACCGAGGTGGGCAAGCCGAGGCTGCGGGGTCGTTTGTTGGACACGTGGCAAAGGAGTTCCTTCATCTGTGGCCTCCCTGCCCTCTCAGTCGTCCACGGTGTCAGTGACCAGCAGAAGAACGGGTGATTGGACAGAGGGGCCTTGAACCCTTCCCTGGCAGGGGGCCTCCGTGTCTGGTTTTGGGGGGGTTGCTGCTAGGGTCTGTGGAGGTGCTGCCGGCGGGCTCCCAGGCCACGTCTCCAGGAGTGATCAATGCATCTTTCCTCCCAGCCCCCAGCCCTGCCCTGCTGTCCTGGGGGGCGGGACCACGTCCTTGCATGGGCCGAGGTCCCCGTGCCCAGGGCCGTCTATGATCACGTACTCTCCCGCCTGCTGTTGCCCAGGAAGTGGCCTAATTAGATCCCCGAGAGCCTGGGTTCCCACGGGCCCCCTGGAACCTTCCAACCGCTCCTTCTCTCTCCACGCCTGCCTCAGCTGGGCTTCGTGTGCCTGGAAGGGCAGGTCAGTTCTGGGGTGTCCTGGGCGCCCCGGCTCTGGTCTGTGGGCTTTGCCTGGGGGGAGAGAACCCCTTGGAGGGAGTTGTTGTCCCGGTCCCTGGCGTTTGGCATTTCTGGGCCTGGCTGTCGGGTCCCGGCGCACCGGAGTTTGGCAGCAGGCCAGACGGCCAGGCAGTGCTGTGTAGGCGTGTGGCAAGTGGTTCCGTCCCCGGGAGCCGCCCCTGCTGGCGGGAGCTCCCTGGGGAAGCCTGTCTCAGTCCAGCGAGGCCTGGCCAGCAGCCCCGGGTGTGAAGCCCAGCGCTTCTCCCGAGCAGCTCCCGCTGTGTGATCTTAGGCGAGCCACACGACCTCTCTGGGCTGGGACTTGCATCTGTAAAATGGCTGTTCTGAAGGTCAGAGTGGATACGTGTGTGTGGGTGCCTGGCCTGACGGCGTTTCTGCCGTGGTGACAGTATAAAGAGCTGGTTCTGGACGCCTTGCACTGGGGCTTCTCAGGGCAGGGACCGTCTCTCGTTTTGTAAACCCTCCAGCACAGGGCGAAGCGTATGTGGTTAGTAGTCAAACATGCTTCGTGTGGAATCAAGACTGGTTAGTTCAAAGTTGGAGGTTACAAGCTAGCGGGCCGCACAACTCAACAGTTTTAAATTAGCTGCCGACACGGATAAGTTGGAGTTTCACGTCGAAACCAGCTCTGCAGCCTGTCTAGGCCTTCAGGCCCTTGGGTCGCCCTGGCCCAGCCCCGGCAGAGAGGCCCAACTTCAACAGGTGCCAAGGCTTGTGGCTACCTGCCCGGGCTGGAGGCAGCAGCGGCATCCGGGACCTCTGGCCAACGGCCTCCCCCCCGAACCCCCACATAGGGGTTTTTTTCTGATTCGTTCCTGGCATTTGTGGAATGGGAGCTCCCAGAGGGCTCCCTGCCCGAGGTGGCTCATGGATCTAACGTGGGCACTCACTGGGGGGAGTCACTTGGACTCGGGCTCTGGGTACCCTGCTCCTCTGCCTCGGGGGGCTCTGGACTGCCTTTCCTTCATGGCTTTTGCTGGTGGCCGTTCGTGCCTGTCGTGACTGCCCTGAGCCTTCCCACATCTTATGGCCTCCCTGCCCTCTGCCCCCTGCCCCCTGCCTTGACCCGGTTCCAGACTCTGAGGCAGGCCTGGAGGATGTTGGAGGCCTGGACTCCTGGCCATCTAACCTGTAGAGCAGTGCTGTCCGGTAGAAGGTTCTGGATGATAGAAATGCTCTTTATCTGTGCTGCCCGATATGAGAGCTACTAGCTGGGCGTGGCTTTTGAGCCCTTGAAATGGGACCAAGTGTGACTGCTGGTCTGAATTTTTAATTTCATTTCTAATCCAGTGAAATGTAACTTTCCATAGTCACGTGTGGCTCGTGGCTCCTGTCGGGGGCAGTGCCGTCCTAGGAAACACAGGGGACTAGCTTTGAGGGCAAAGCTTTAAACAGGACCTGAAAGTTAGGTTTGGCCTCAGGTTGGTAGACCAGACCTGGGGGCTGTGAGGCCTGGCCCTGCTCTCCCCTGATGACTCGGCCCATCCAGTTCAAACCCGGATCTGCTTTGTGTCTCCGCAGAGCTGAGGACCCTGCGCGTCTGGTCAGCCCGGCCCGGATGCGGAGGAAGAGGCTGGCGGTGCTGTGAGCAGGCCTGGCAGTGGAGTGGCGTGGGCCCTGCACTGCCCGTGGGGCTGCAGGCCCAGGGGGCCCCTCCCCAGCCCCGCCTGCTGGGCTCCCAGAGGCCAGAGGCCTAGGCCTGCCGGGTGTCGGCGGACGGATGCGCCCCGGGCCGTGGGCTCTCCTGAGTGGACTGCCGGGCCGGGTGGCCGCGGGGGGACGATGCCGGCCAAGGGGCGCTATTTCCTCAACGAGGGCGAAGAGGGCCCTGACCAGACGGCACTCTACGAGAAGTACCGCCTCACCAGCCAGCACGGGCCACTGCTGCTCACGCTCCTGCTGGTGGCCATTGCCGCTTGCGTCGCCCTCATCGTCATCACCTTCGTCTGTGGGGTGAGTGAGGCGGCCGGGCGCTTGGCTCTGCTGCTCCGTGCTTGCGAGACCTTGGGCAAGTCACGGGCTTCTCTCCGCCTGACATCGTGGCTGTCAGGTGCTCGGGAGCATAGTTAGGCCGCGGGCGGCAGGTTTCTCGGTTTAATTTCATTTTGAAGTCTGGGGTGGTTTTAGAGGTTACATTAATTCGGCCCAGGACACTACCCTCTGGGCAGGGCTGGCTCCCACTTTCCGGCGCTCCTCCTCCTGGAGCCCGGCTGTGGTCCTGGGGGCCTTCTCAACCGCGCTGTCCAGGCAGACACCGCTAACTTCATCCGTGACCCTGGCCTCGCCCCCACCCCCCCCCCAGCCATTGCCTGTGCCTGGCTCCTAAGCGCTGGAAACATGGCCAGTATGACGGAGCAACTAGGAGCAGACCTCTGAGACTACCGGGGATTAGCGGGGTGATGTGTGGCCAGTGCTCACTAGGGGCTCCGTCCTAGTGCCTGTAAACCACAGAACATTTGTTTCGGTGTTCAGCGAACGGTTCCTGAGTGCCTACTGTGTGCCGGCCCCCAGATCAGCCTCTGTGCCCACGGAGCTTCGGGGTACAGGAGGAGACCCTGCTGTCCCAGCTGTGAATTGCCTTTCCTGGTCACCACCTCCCAGTGTCACACCTCTGAACCTTTGCTCCAGCTTGTCCCCAGCGTGGCACACCTTGCGTTTGCATCTCCTTCTAAACTCTGTTCATTCCGTAGCAGGAGCAGTGGCCTGTCCTCCAGCAGGCTTTCCCCAGCTGAGCTCCTGCGCTGTCCCCTGTGGGCTTGCACAGAGCACCCGCGAGCAGAGCAGGCCGGATGGGGAGGGCGTGGGGGGTGGTAGCATCGCAGGGCTGGGCTGTGGAGGATCTCAGGGCTGCACGGCGACTGGGGGTGGTGGTGGTGAAGGCAGCCTTAGCCAAGACAGTGCACAGCCTGCAGGGAAGGCAAAGCTTGGTGCTCAGAGGGAGCATAAGCACCAGCCACCAGTGGAGGAGCGCCCAGGTGATGTTGCTCAGGGCGGGCTGGACAGGCGAGCCTGGCAGGCTTCCTGGAGGGGACGGCGCATCTCACTGGTGAACGCTGTAGCATTTCTGTGTATGTGTGCCCTGCCCAGGACCCCTCCAGACACCAGGCTGTCCTGGGGACGGCTTTCTTCACGCTTGCCGTGTTTGTGGCTCTCTACGTGCTGGTGTATGTTGAATGCCTCGTCCGGCGGTGGCTCAGGGCCATGGCGCTGCTTGTCTGGGTCTGCCTCATGATGCTGGGCTACATGCTGGTGTTCGACTCCTGGATGAAGGCCACCCATATGGGGGCGCAGGTAATAGGGCAGGGGGCCCTGGCATCCCTGGGGGGGCTGGATGCCACCAGCCAGCTGTGCACCCATAACTCCTGCCCTTGCTGGGCATCAGGTCCCTTCTGGAGACAGGGCCTGCATCTGGTGTGCTGGCCTGGGGCCTTCCTCCTCCTCTGGGCCATGGTTCTGCAACAGAGGGTGGGCCCTGGGCTGATCTTGTCCCCTCCGCTTCCTGAGCTGAGGAGCTGGGTGAACTGGGAGGAGCGTCGCTGTGGATGTCTGGCTGGAGCACTGCAGGGGGACTCTCATTTGGTGGGAAATGACATAACTCCAACTCAGGCAAAAAGGCCCAAGTTGGCCCATGTGCCAGGAAAGGCTGGGGGGCCACTCCTGGGGCTCTGGCATGATGGCCAGGTCCCGGTTGCCCTGTGCCTTGTTTCCTTCTGTGCCATTGCATTCCCAGCAGGCCATCCCCAGGTCGGGCACGGATGCTGCGAGGCTCCAGGCTGCCCGCCCAGGAGCTTGGCCACCCCAGCTGAAAGAGAGAGCCCTTTTTTCTTTCTTTCTTTCTTTATTTATTCGACAGAGATAGAGATAGCCAGCGAGAGAGGGAACACAAGCAGGGGGAGTGGGAGAGGAAGAAGCAGGCTCCTAGCGGAGGAGCCCGATGTGGGGCTCGATCCCATAACGCCGGGATCACGCCCTGAGCCAAAGGCAGACGCTTAACCGCTGTGCCACCCAGGCGCCCCGAGAGAGCCCTTTCTTAACCAGCTTGAGTCACACTGGCCTGGCTGTTCACTGTCGCCAAGTGGTGGCACCCTCTGGCGGGCCGGGGGGCCTGAGGCACAGGGAAGCCAGGCAGACTGGGGGTGGTGGGTGGGACTGCGCTGCTAGAGGCGGCCCCAGCCTTCCAGTACTCACCATTCCTGCCGAAGGAGAGCCCCAGCAGCGGGAGCCAGGCGGGAACTCCCTGGGTCACAAGGGCCCGGAGTCTCGCTCCTGGGGAGGCCTGGCCTTGGCCCCAGATCATAAATCAGCTCGTAGGAAATGATGGATAACGTTGGCTGGGTCTGACCCAGACACAGAATTTGCTTTTTTCTTGTTCCATTGTGTGTGTCACTGTGGGAAAGGAAGGGGCCGCTCTGGGGGCAAGGGGCTCAGGATTTAGGTTTCTGGGCCCGTCCCCAGAAAATAAGAGGCTGCGGGGGCCCCCGATGTCAGCTCCATCTGGGGCTGTGTCCTGGGGGTGCGGGGGCAGCGTGGCCGGTCCCCGAGCCTCCCTGACGCCCTGCCCCCAGGTGCCCTTCTTCCTGTTCATCGTCTTCGTGGCATACACGCTGCTGCCCTTCAGCATGCAGGGGGCTGTCGTGGCCGGGGTGGTCTCCAGCCTCTCCCACCTCCTGGTGCTGGGAGTTCTGATGAAGGCCTTCACGATGCCCAGTGTCCAGGTGGGACTGCAGGTGAGGTGTGCCCAGGCGGCTGGGGGCGGGGCAGCCAAAGGCCCCTGCGCGGGGGCTGTGGTTTGGGCCTGAGGACGGAAGAGGTGGGTGTGGGTGAGTTGGTCCTGAGGCCTCAACGCCTCCCAGGGGGCTAGGGAAGCCGGCCCCCCAGGGGCAGGGGTGAGCCCTGCGGCCTTTCTTGGCTGGCCCGCGGTGCCCCAGATGCTCTGGCCCTCCTCCCCGAGTCCAGCGCGCGGCTGTGAGGGTGAGTCTCACCTGCAGAGCCCCGTCTCGACAGGGCTGGGAGTATCATCGGGCGCCCCGTCTTGTCTTTGCATCGAGTGACTGAGACATGCACAGGTTCGCGGTGGTCCCCAGATGGGTTTTCCTCTGACCGGGCCTGGCAATGGCTCTGGAGAGCAGGGCTCCGAGCTCTGGGCACTCATTGGGGCACCATGCCTTCTGTGACTGTCCTCGGTGCCCCCCTTGGGCTCTGTGAGATGATGCACTTGGGCTCCCCTGGTCTCTGGGGCCCCAGCTCTCCAGCTGCAGAGAAGGAGGGCCTGAGACCTGGTCTTAGGGTCACAGGGACTCTAGGGCACCAGCGCCCGTCTGGGCTAACGTTTTCCTGCCTGCCCGCGAAGGGTGCTGGCCCTGGAGGGTGGGAGGTCAGGGAACAGGGACGGGGTGCCATCACTGCGCCAGCCCGGGGAGCAGGCCAGACTGAATGCTGAGCCCACGCTTGGCTCGCCCCCAGCTGCTGGCCAACGCTGTCATCTTCCTGTGCGGGAACCTCACGGGCGCCTTCCACAAGCACCAGATGCAGGACGCCTCTCGAGACCTCTTCATCTACACCGTAAAGTGCATCCAGATCCGTCGTAAGCTGCGCATCGAGAAGCGTCAGCAGGTGTGGACGCTGCGTCCCCCTGGAGCCGGAGCCTGGCCCTGCCCGGCCCTCCCGGGCCCCACGCCCCACGCCCCACGTCCTTTCTCTCTGCACGTCAGACACTCGCTGAGCAGCGTGTGCCTGGGGCGCGGGGCGGGACACCCATGCCGGCCTCACTGCGGGGGGGCTGCAGGGGCTGTGGGGGGCCGGGCTGGCTTGGGGGCAGGACGCAGGCTGGCGGAGATGCAGGGGGCCGTGGGCAGAGCAGGCAGGACCCCCGGAACACAGAGGCTGGGCCGCCGAGCTTGGGGCCTGACGTCCCTCTGCCTGTCCCCCTGGGGCGCAGGAGAGCTTGCTGCTGTCAGTGCTGCCGGCCCACATCTCCATGGGCATGAAGCTCGCCATCATCGAGCGGCTCAAGGAGCGCGGGGACCGCCGCTACGTGCCCGACAACAACTTCCACAGCCTCTACGTCAAGCGGCACCAGAACGTCAGGTGGGCAGCCGGCCGGGCCTGTGCGCGGGGTCCCCTGGGGCGGGGGGCTGGCCTCAGTCTCCCCATTCGTTTCCCCAGGGGACGGGATCAGATCCGATTGGTGCCGGGGGAGATCCAGTAACCCCCTAAAATTGTCAGACTCCATGCCTAAGTATGTCGCTGGGGAAGAAAGGGGTCCTTTCAGGTGATGCTCAAGGGAGCACAGGTCCCCCAAAAAGAGGTGAAGTCTCCCAGTCCTTGGCGGATCCCAAGGGGCTATAGCATCTTACTCGAAGGCACGAGGCTCAGGGACCCGAAGATGTGGGTGCCATGAGCTCACAGACTCCGGCTCTGGGAGGTCGGTGCACGCTGCCGCTTGGCTTCCAGCAGGCCTCAGCCCGAGCCTCGGTTTGCTCACCTGCGGGATGGGTCCTCCCAGGAGCGTGTGTGTAGTGTCGGGCGTGGAGCTTGGCTTGGGGGAACGTGGAGTCGTATCCCTCCACACGGTTGGGTTTGGAAGGTGTGAGGCGGCCGAAGGATGTTCTGAGGCACCGCCATCCTGTGGTCTGCAGGGACTGGGGCCTGGGGGAGGCAGTTCTCAAGGGCCCTGCGACTCTGGGGCTGCCCCCTTTTGCCTCAGTGCTGAGCCTCTAGAATGTTCATTCCTCCTTACGGCCCGGAGCCTCCCTCCCATCCCTCCGGAGCCTGAGGAGTTGCCGGGGCGATTGGGGTGAGGGCTGGCGGGCGCTCAGGGGCTTCCAGAGACCCGGCTCTGACCCCCGCCCCCCCCACGCCCCAGCATCCTCTATGCCGACATCGTGGGCTTCACGCGGCTGGCCAGCGACTGCTCCCCGAAAGAGCTGGTGGTGGTGCTGAATGAGCTCTTCGGCAAGTTTGACCAGATTGCCAAGGTGAGCCCGCGGGCCTTCGTGCCGGCCCCTTGCCCCCGGGGGTGGCGTGTGCCCCGTGCTGGGCCAACGTGGGCGCGCGGAGGCCCCGGCTAAACTTTAGCACTCCGTCTGCAACTGCTTCAGAGCGCTCCATGGTGCAGGTGAGGTTGCGTGGTGGCCACGACAGCCAGGACCCCATCCCCAGAGAGAGAGGCCGCTGGGGAGACTGCCAGTATGCACGGGGGCACGCTCAGGAGCTCGGGGAGACAATCAGGAAGGCTTCCTGGAGGAGGAGATGCCTCCATCTCCCTGCACAAGGGCAGCGGAAGCCGGCCTCTTGGGGTGGGGGGGGGGCGGGTGGGCTGGGGAGGGCCATGCAGTGCCAGGCCTCTCCCCCAGTCTGCCCTCCGACAAGACCTCTGGTGAACCGCGTGCACATTAAAGTTTGAGAAACCTGAAAAGAAATGCTAAAGAGGAAAAGGAACAGTTCTGAGCAGAGGGAAGAGCGTGTGCAAAAGCCTGGAGGAGAAAGAAGCCTCCGAGGGCCCTTGGAAGGGATGTGGCCCAGCGTGACTGGGAGGAATAGGAGCGGATCGAGGGGCCAGGGGCAGACGTGTGAGGATTTAGGGCTGAAGTGAGGGGAACTTGACCTGAAGCCACTGGGGAACGTGGCAGGTGCTGAGCGGGGGAGGGCACTGGGTGAGGAGGGGCTCCCAGGTCTGAGCAGGGAGAGGTCTGGAGATGGGCAGGGCTGTGCTGATCTGTTTGTCCTCATGGGCAGCGCGGGGGCCGTGCATGCACGCACGTGTGTGTGTACGTGTGTGCATGTATGTGTACGTGTGTACATGTACGTATACGTACGTGTGTGTACGTGTACGTGT
Organism: Ailuropoda melanoleuca; assembly: GCF_002007445.2. Classification (NCBI taxonomy): domain Eukaryota; kingdom Metazoa; phylum Chordata; class Mammalia; order Carnivora; family Ursidae; genus Ailuropoda; species Ailuropoda melanoleuca. The sequence continues at coordinate 49,235,395 of NC_048229.1, forward strand.
GTGTACATGTACGTGTGTGTACGTAGGTGCGCTCGCTCATTAGCTCATCCGATGGTCCTGGGACCTGCCCGGTGGCAGCCTTGAGCTCCAGTGGCTCCTGGCCTGTATGCTGCGGGCTTTGGAGAGGGGTGTAGGGGGTTGAGGGCTTGGGGAGCACCTAAGCATCGCTTCAGGTGAAGACGGGCTTAGTGGCGGCCACCAAGTGGAGACCCGCGCGTTAAGATTCGCGGTGTGGCTGTCTGTGTGGGCTGCACATTCAAATCGCATACAGCTTCGGCCTGGGCGAGTTCCGAAGTGCCCTCAGGCGCCTCCATGTGCAGAGAATCAATGGTCTGGACCTTGGTGGGAAGCCAGTTCGGGTCCCCTACTGGGAAGACTTTCTCATGGTCAGAGCTGCTCTGTTCTAGAAGGGACGGCCTCACTAGGAGTGGCTCCTACCTTAGGGCTCACCACCGCAGAGGTGACCAAGCCGCAGGCCGGGGGGGGCCCCGGAGCACTGTCCCTCAGGGTATTGTGAACCGGGGGGCTCGGAGGGCCTGTCTAGTCTGGGGCCTTCCTCCAGGAGCCTCCTTCCATCACGATACCTCTTAAACCAGCAGGTGGGGGTTCCCAGTATCTGGGCCATGTGTGGGCTAGGGGCCTGGGCTTCCGGTCCCTGCCATCAAGCCCAGGGGCCTGCCCTTGTCCTCTTGGACGCAGCCCTCCCTCTGTGGCAGGTGCAGGAGGCAGGCCCTTTGTACAGATGGGGGAGAGGGAGGCCTTCCGGCAGCCTGCTAAGGCCTCCGTGAGGGGTGGGGCTGGGGAGTGGGCCTAGAGCCGGCATGTAGCCCCTTATTCAGAGCCCCTAAATCCCCACCCCCAAGGCCTTGGTATGTGTGGTTACCTTTGCCAAGGGCTGACAGAGGGTCTAGTGGCCACAGTACTACCTTTGATGGAACCTCAGACAGCCTGCCTGGGCCCCCCGCCCAGGGGTATTCTCCTATGTGGCCCCAGTCTCAGTGTTCACTTCCATCTTTCTGTTTTCTCCCCACTCCCTAGACCCTGCTGGTTTGCATCCCTGGCCGCCTAGCCATCTTTCGGGGTACCTTGATGCCTGCTGGCCCCTTGGCTTGTGGCCTCTGCCACCCGTCTTCATATCCTCCACTTCCTCCGCTCCAGCCGCACGGGCTGCTTTGCTGGGTCTCAAATAGCTTTCTGCCCACAGGGCCTTTGCACATGCTGCGTCTTTCATCTGCCCCAAATGCTCTTCCTCAGATACTGGTGTGGCTTGTTCCCTCAGTTCCTTCGGGTCTTTCCCAAATGTTACCTTTTCTGGGAGGCCTTCTGTGGCCTCCTGGAGCTTCCTCTCCCCTCCCACCCCTCATTTTCCTCCGTAGCACTTATCACTAGCTGGTGTCTATGGATTTTGTCTAGTTTAGCATCTAACTGCCACTGGTGTGTGAGCCGTTTGTTGTAGGGAGTTTTGTCTCTTTTGCTCACTGTTGTGTGCCAGTGCCTCGGGCGGGGCCGGGTGCTCAGCACACATTTCAACATCGCAAGACTGAATGAAGGGAAGACGGTCTCCCCCAGAGGCACTCAGGTGGCCATCCTTAGTAACACTCGCTGTCGCCCCTGATGTTCGCTTTGGGGTTCCTCCTGGAGGGCCCTCCGTGTCCCTAATCCTTTTTCCAGGCCTGGAAGCAGCTCCTGGTGGCCGGTCCCCCAGAGGAAGCCTCTGGCCAGGAAGGAGTCTGGCTCCCTCTGAAGGGTGAGGGGCAGTGGCTGGCATGTGTGGACCCCGGTTTTTAGCCGTCTGCCGACCAGGCCCCTGCTTGCCTTGCCCTGCAGGCCAATGAGTGTATGCGGATCAAGATCCTGGGGGACTGCTACTACTGCGTGTCGGGTCTGCCCGTATCCCTGCCCACCCATGCCCGGAACTGCGTGAAGATGGGCCTGGACATGTGTGAGGCCATTAAGTAGGTACCATGGGCAGGCCCGGGGCACTGGGGCCTGTCCCTATCACGGACCCCTCCTGCTTCCCAAGGCACGGTAGGGAATGCCTTGTACCCACTTTGCAGATGAGGAAGCTGGGGCTCGGGGTGCAAGTGGCTTGCCTGGGTCCCTCCTCCACCCTGGCTGGGATGGGGTGACGGGACTGCTCTGCCCAGGCAGGTGCGAGAGGCCACGGGTGTGGACATCAGCATGCGTGTGGGCATACACTCAGGGAACGTGCTGTGTGGGGTCATTGGGCTGCGCAAGTGGCAGTACGACGTGTGGTCCCACGATGTGTCCCTGGCCAACAGGATGGAGGCGGCTGGAGTCCCTGGGTGAGGCTCAGCGGGCCCGTGGTGGGGTCAGAGGCCGTGGGCCAGCTGCGGGCTGGGCGGGGAGTGGGGGGGTTGGTCAGAGTGGGGTCAGAGATGGAAGCGATGACCTCGCATTGGGGGAGCCAGGCTGGGCTCTGGCCTGCTCGGCCCTGCGTGCTGTTCGTCCCCGAGGTGGGTGCCGGCCTTCTCTGGGCCCTGCTGCTCTGACTCGGGGCTGGTCCCCCGCAGCCGGGTGCACATCACGGAGGCGACGCTGAACCACCTGGACAAGGCGTATGAGGTGGAGGATGGGCACGGGCAGCAGCGGGACCCCTACCTGAAAGAAATGAACATTCGTACCTACCTGGTCATCGACCCCCGGGTACGAGGGCTCAGAAGCAGCGGGACGGCTGGCGGGGGGTTTACGGGGGCCGGGACTGTGGAGGGGAGCGGGGTCCACACCCCGGGGAGACCCCCATGGAGGGAGTGATTTTCTCTTCCAGGCTGTAGAGAGGTAGGGAAGAGGCCCGGCCGGAGTGGGAGTGAGCTCCCTGTCCCTGAGTGTTCTAGGCTCCACAGCTTCTCTGGGCCTCAGTGAAATTGCAGTGACAACAGTAGGAAGGGGGGGTAGGGCTCAGGAGGGGGTAGGGCTCGTGTGAGCGAGGCATTCACCACAGGCTGGGCACCTCATATACGTTCTGGAAATGATAGTCACTGCTAGTTTATTTTCCAGGGGGTGGTCACCCATTTCCTGGATTTTTGAAAAGACCCATTTGTGAGACATGCTTTGGATGAGACGCAGGAAAGCAGGGAACGGCCAGGGGGCCACGAGGCAGGAACCTCGGCGTGTCGTGGGTTCTGGCCCCCACCCCATGGGTGGCCGCCCGGCGGGCTGATGCCTCCACCTGCCGGGGGGCCCCACTTTCGTCAGGACCCCGCGGTGGAGGCAGCTGCCAGGCTGCTCCGAGGCCGGTGGGCCCTGGTCTTGCCCTGCGCCCACACAGGCCCTGCTTTCCTGCCGCGGGAGGCCAGCTCGTCTGGCGGCCTCAGTGAATCATCCTTGGGGCTTGCTCAAGAATGTCGGCCACGACGGGCTCTTTCCAGCTCCCTCTCTCTCTGGCCCTGACTGTCCTCTGAGCTGGCCCGACTGCCAGTCTCGGGGGGGGGGGGGGGGAAGGCCAGCCTGCGAGCCCCCCGCCCCCCCTGATGTTCCCCAGGGACGGGAACTGTTCAGCAACCTCCGCTCCCCGGCCGTGGGCCATGGATGCTGAGTTAGCATCTGGGGAAGCCCTTTCTGGGCACCTCGGGGCTGCGCCCGCCCCACAATCATGGAACACAGTCCAGCGCCTCACCCTGGACCCCACAGCGCTGAGCCCTGCCCTCTTCTCTGAACGCTTTGCCCTTCCTTCCCCTGAGTGCCCTTCACCCCGTCCCCTGCCCTCAACTGCCAGGCTCCTTGTACTGCAAAGAGCCCTTGTCACTGCTGCCGTCTCTGCCCGAGGCCTCTTCGCCCACTTGCCAACGCTCCCGTTTATTCTCTCTGCGTGTGTGTTGTTGGTGTGAGCTCCACGCGGGCAGGCTCAGGGCAGGGGAGCCAATTTTCCAGGCCGTGGAGCAGGTGTTCAGAGAGCGTGTGACCCGACGAAGCAAGGCCGCGGCCGCACGGCTCTCAGCCCTCGCCCGGGGGGCAGCCCGCTCAGCAAGGCTACGACTGACTGGTAGGCGAGCTCCGGTTTCAGATAAACAATGAAGATGTTTCTAGTGTGAGTGTGTTTTGTGCAGGATTTAACTGGGCATCCTACATTTTTTCCAGCCACCCTGCCTTCCCCGTCTTTGTGAAATGTCACTTATTCACATAGTTGAAAATTCAAAAAGCGCGAAGGGGGGGTTGTGGACAGTTTCCCTTACGTCCCTGTCTGCAGCTGGCGTCCCTGCTAAAGGGGACAGTGTGGTTGAGTTTCCCTTCCACAGAGGTGCCGATGCACACGTGAGGAGTCGAGAGACTGTCTTCGCCCTCACCAGGCCGAGGGTAGCGTGCCCGCGACCGGTTCGCACCTTGCTTTCTTCACCTGATGACATAGTTCGAGGCCTGCCCTTCTTGGCGCACAGACGCTCAGGGGTGCCTTCTTTGTCCTTGTGGCGGGCCTTCCCCAACTTTGGCCTCTGCATGTTGTCCAGAGGAGGCAGGTGGCTGGTGCGGGTCACCTGCGGGCTGGTGAAGGTCGCAGGTGCACCCCCTCCGGGGCCCGCTTTGGAACAGGTGCCTTTTTACTCAGAGCTGATGGGTCTTTAGTGCACATTTAGTTCTCAGGGAGTCTGCAAAGTGCCAGTGACCCTGAACTTGAGCGGCTGGGTGCCGTGGTGAAGGGGAGATGGAGACTGGGACCTCCCCTCACTCCAGGGCATGTGGCCGTCTGCGGGGCCCCACACAGCCTCTGGTGCCCTCTCACAGAGGCCAGATTCCAGCTGGTCCCGCTGGCGAGGCCGATAGGCGCATCTCCGGGCTTAAAAATGTTTCTATCCCCAAAGGAGGCTGGAAGTTTCCAGGCAAGCTGCCTCATGTGGATTAGCGAGTGTTTGTGGCCCTAGATGCTGGCCCTTGTGGGTGTTTGCAGAGACCCAAGGGGACAGGGACTCCTGGAGGGCGGGCACCTTCAGAGGGTAAGGGGACCTGGAGATGGTTCCAGCTAGTCTCCGGCGGACTTGGCGCTCTTTCTCTTCTCTCCCCCTTTCACAGGCTGCCCATTCTCCCCAGCAGGGAAGGTCCCCAGCTGTTGCGCTTATGGTGGGGGGTGGTGGGCAGGGGGCCGTGGAGGAGGCCGGGCCTGGCTAACACCCTCTCCCTGGCATAGCAGGCTCATGGCAAGTAACGGTCCCTGTCGTGGTGTGGGGGCCACACGAGGGGAACTCCCTGGAACGCCGCCCGGGGGGTGGGGCTGGCCCCTCGGTTGGCCGGCTCTCCGGGTTCCTGGCCAGTACTGCTCTTCCTCCAGCTGCTCCCTTCAGGAAGGACATGCGGCGGCCACATGTGGGTGGGCTGGGTAGGATGCTTGTGGCTTTCCTGAGCGCTGTCTCCCCAGGGTGTCCCCATGGGGAGAGGCTAATGGGCTTTCAGACCCCAAGGTGGACAGCGTCTGGTCCCACGGAGCCTCCTGGGCCTGGCGGGATCTTGGGGCTTAGGACTTTAGCCCGATCTTTCCCTGGGGAGGCGGAGAAGGGTCTGAGGGGCTGTGCACAATTGTGTGTAACCCCCGATTTCCTGGTCACCTGGGAAGGACAGGGCCCAAGCTGGGACCTCCCCTGCAACCCAGCCAAGGAGTGCACTGGGCCACAGCCGGACCCCAAGTGGTTGCAGACCCAGCAGCATTTCTGCCATTCTCTTTCCACCAGCCTAGCCAGCGCTCCGGGCAGCGTGGTGTTTTGGGGGGAGCAGGGTAGGGGCGGGGGCCCCTTCCTGGGCTGACAAGGGAGGGGACGGGACAGGTCGTGTCTGTGTCTGCCTGCAGAGCCAGCAACCGCCCCCGCCCAGCCAGCACCTCCCCAAGCCCAAGGGGGATGCGGCCCTGAAGATGCGGGCGTCTGTGCGCATGACCCGCTACCTTGAGTCCTGGGGGGCCGCGCGGCCCTTTGCGCACCTCAACCATCGTGAGAGCGTGAGCAGCGGCGAGACCCCTGTGCCCAGCGGGCGGAGGCCCAAGGTAGGACCCTCCCTGCCAGACTGCTCGGCATCTGCCCCGCGTGTCCGAGGGTGTGGGACGGACTTTGGGGGCCCCTCACTGCAGAGTAATTGTCCCCTCTCCCTTCGTTTCCAGACCATTCCCCTGCGGCGCCACCGCACCCCTGACAGGTACGTGCACTGTCCCCTCCTCTGTCAACCGTGGCCTGCCTTCCTGGCCAAGTCCTGCCCCAGTTACCCCCTTAGGGTCTGCCCTCTCCAGTCAGGCTGCCCGGCCATTCTCTGTCCAGGAGGGCAGCTTGGAGGGGTTGTGGCTTGGAATCCGAACTTCACGGTAACGGGGTGCCTGTGGTGTCCCCACGTCATCACAGGGTCAGTGGTTGGTGTGAGGGAAGTCTGCGGCTGGAGGGGGAGAGGCCTTAGAGGTCCGCTGTCTGCTTCTGGCTGGGCTGCTGGCCAGCTGGGCCTGCTGCTTGGTGCCAGGCCTCTACTTGCCCTCTCTGGGCCTCAGTGGGACCCTCCTGTTCCTCCGCCACCCTACACAAGGCTCTGGGGCCTCCTGCAGGCATCTGGGCACCCAGAGCGGGGGGCCGTCTCGCGCACACTCCTGCCTTTGGGCCAGTTGGTGATGCGGTTCGGGTTTCTGATCCAGGAACACGTCCCCCAAGGGGCGGTCGGAGGACGACTCATACGATGAGGAGATGCTGTCAGCCATCGAGGGGCTGAGCTCCACGAGGTGGGACCCCGAGACCTCTGCCCTGTTTCCCCCTCAGACGGGGGTTCCCCCATATGGCCAGGCCCACCTTGTGCCCGTGTGCCTGGTGGCCCAGCTCTCGCTGTCTCCATGCTGGCTCCTTTGCCTCCCGGGGGGCTGCCTCCTGAGGCTCGACTTCTGCCTCCCCCTATCTCCCTGCTCCCCAGGGCGGGGCCCCATCCCCCTCCCCATCCCCCGTTCCCCATCCCCTCTTCCTTTCTCCTCCTGAGGACGGGGCCCTGCTTCCTCCCCCTCCCCATCCTACACTTTCCCTTTCCGCCTTTCTCCTAAGGGTGGGCCTTGTCTCCTCCCCCACCTCCTCCCAAGGCTGGGCCCCCAGTCCCCGCAGGCCCTGTGTCTCACTGCCGTGCCTGCCACCCTTCAGGCCCTGCTGCTCCAAGTCTGATGACTTTTACACCTTTGGGTCTATCTTCCTGGAGAAGGACTTCGAGCGAGAGGTGAGGGTCCCCCAGCAGCCCCAGGAACGGGGGCTCCAGGCCCAGGGTGGGGTGCAGGTGCAGGCCACGGGGTGGCCCACACTCCCACAGCCCGGCCGGCTAGGGGGTGGGTGGGGACCCGGTCCAGCCTTGCTTGGACGCTCTTCCTGTCGGCCTCGCTCCTGTACCTGACGTGCCCCGTTGGTGTTTCTTCCACTTGGGTTTGGGAGACCTTAGCCCCCCCCACGTGCTAGAACCTCAGCTGGGAAGGGCCAGTGTGCGCCTTAGTCTGGTTCTCCCATCTGTGCTACAACTCCGTGCTTTTGTGGCCTTACACAACTGTGTACTGATTGACTGAGCGCCTACTGGGTCCCGGCCATGTCCCTGGCACACGTGTGTCCTTGAAAGCTCACATGGCTGGACAAGGTGGCCGCTGCTACCTGCTTCACAGACTTCAGAGCCCACCTTGGCCTCTGGCGTGGCCCGAGAGGGTGGCCCCAGGCCACGGGGCTCTGGTACTGGGACCACCTCTCTCCCTTCTCAGCCTCTAGGATTGGTGGGGGGGGCGGGTCTTCCTCTGGCTGGCACTTCCTGAGTTGGGGGCTCCCTAGGCGAGGAGCTTGGGGTCCGAGGGAAACCTGCCCAGCAGGCCTTCCAGCAGCTCTGTGACCCCAGGCAGGCTGCTGGACTCTCTGAGTCCTGATTTGCTCACCAGCAGCAGGATGTGGCCTGATCATGAGATCGTGCCTGGCGTAGAGGGCACGAGCAGCACGGGGTCCCCCCTCCACTAGCTAGGAGCTCAGGCCCAGCCTTACTCCTGGGTTTGGGGAGACGACAGACCCACCACCAGCCCCAGAACTCAGATTTGGTTCCCGTCCACAAGCTTGGGGCCATGGGCTTCTCAGGGACCTGGGAAATAGAGACAGAGACCTGGGTGGGGAGGGGGAGGGGAAGGGATCAGCTCTGAACATCAGGGACCTGAATGAAGGTCATTTGGTCGTGATGATGTCCCATCATCACCTGGAACTCAAGGAGGGTGTGAGGTTTTTATTTTTGAAGATTTGTTAGAGAGAGAGCGCGCACGTGCCCGCATGCATGGGGTGGGGGGGAAGGCAGAGGGAGGGGGGGAAGCAGACTCCCCGCTGAGTGGGACCCCGAGATCATGACCTGAGCCGAATGCTTCACCCACTGAGCCACCCAGGCACCCCCAGGGTGTGAGTTCTGATTTGAGACGGGGCGGGCAGTGGAGGGGCCGGAGCGAGTGGCCCTGACCACCCCGTCGCCCCCAGTACCGCCTGGCGCCCATCCCGCGGGCCCGCCACTACTTCGCCTGCGCCGGCCTCGTCTTCGTCTGCATCCTGCTGGTCCAGGTCCTGCTTGTGCCCAGGTCAGTCGGGCTGGGCGGGCCCACTAGGGTCGGGCCAGGAGTGGCGGGGGCCTGGTGGCATTCTGGCAGGGTCCCCAGGAACCCTGTGTGCACTGCCCGCCCAGCAGGATGTGACCTGAGCCCTGGAGTCCCAGAGACTGGACCGGGGGCTGTGGCCCCACACCTGGGCTCACCAGGGCTTCCTTTCGTTTCCATGGAACGTGCCTGTCCTGTCAAGCCACAGGCCTCCCCAGGCTCCTGAGACCAGTGGGGGCCTGTGGGCATGTCGCCGCCTGAGGTGTTCGCTGTCCTGGAAGGGCAGACCCCCTGAACCGTAGCTGCCGCCAGCTCCCTCTTCAATGTGGGAAACTGAGGCTTGGCTTCACGCCCTATCCGGGTGCCCGGCCCCTGCTGGCGGTGGATGGGAAGGGGCGTGGGGGGGAGGTCACAGGAAACGAGTAAGGTCTGCTACGTGATTTCTGGAAGGGTGGTGAGACCGAAGGACCCACTAGGATTGGGGTTTAGGATGTGCTTCCTAAGGACGAAGTAGGAAGAAGCCCTTCTGTCTGGGACTTGGGTGCTGGCCGCGGGCCTGGAGGCTGCGTGCCCGCCGCTTTCTTAGATACATGGCCCAGGCCTCATGGGTCATGAGCGGGGCAGCCGGAGCACGGTTCTCAGAGATCCCCTTTGCTGTGCGTAGCTGGCAGTCTGGGGGGGAAGGAGGCGACCGGGGGCCCGAGAATTGGGGCGCTGGGGGGTTGGGGAGCACACCTGCAGCTTGGCCCTGGGCAGGTGGCCCCCCAGAACCAGGGTTTTCTCTCCAGGATGGCGGCTCTGGGTGTGTCCTTCGGGCTGGTGGCCTGTGTGCTGGGGCTGGTGCTGGGCCTGTGCTTTGCCCGTGAGTTCTCGGTAAGTGAGAGGCCCCTGGCCGGGCCCCGCCCTGCTGGCCCTCCGCGCCCCTCCTGCCCGGGCGATAGTTAGCAGAGCGCTTCTCCCAGGAACCCCACCTTCCTGGGCTGCCGGCGGCCCCCAGGTGGCTGCTGCTGTCTCGGGCCCTGAAGGTGGGAACGTCCCTTCTGTCTGTGCACCCCATGTGTCCTGAGCTCTGGGCACAGGGCATGGCGCACCTGCGGCCCGTCCCTAGTGGGGCCCTCGGGAGCTCTCACGTCTGCTGGGCCCTTGGACTGAGGGGCCCCTGTCCTGGTGCTGAGCCCGTGACTCCACAGAGGTGCTGGCCGGCCCGGGGAACGTTGCAGGCCATGTCTGAGAGGGTGGAGACCCAGCCCCTGCTGCGCTTGTTCCTGGCCGTCCTGACTATTGGCAGCCTGCTCAGCATCGCCATCGTCAACCTGGTGGGTTCTGGGGGTGGGTGGGGACGGCGGGCCCCGGCGAGGAGCCCTCCTGCCTGTGTGGGCTTCCTGGGGGGGCGGGGAGCCAGTCCTTGACCTGGGCACCTTCAGGTTCTCGAATCCCAGTCTCCTGCCCGAGAGCTGCCTCTGGTGTAGCTCTCTGCAGGGCCCTGTGGGCGGGCTCTGTGAGGCTCCGGCCTCCTTCCCCTTCGCTTTTCTTTTTTTTTTTTTAAATTTTATTTTATTATATTGTGTTAATCACCATACAGTACATCCCCAGATTCCGATGTAAAGTTTGATGCTTCATTAGTTGCGTATAACACCCAGTGCACCATGCAATACGTGCCCTCCTTACTACCCATCACCAGTCTATCCCATTCCCCCACCCCCTCCCCTCTGAAGTCCTCAGTTTGCCTCTCACAGTCCATAGACTCTCATGTTTCATTCCCCCCTCTGATTACCCCCCTTTTCTTTATCCCTTTCAACGAGGACCTGGGGTCCCTGAGAGCTTACATGGCCAGCCCCACAAAGATGGGCTGTCCTGCATTCTGTACCTTCCTATCCTTCTACCTGGGGAGGCCCTGGCTTACTCTCTCTGAGACTCTGGTTCCTCGCTAGTGGCAAGTAGCCCTGGGCACAGGCGAGGGGGCACGCTAGAGCCCCTGCTTCTCAGGCCTGGCTCATGTGCTCAGTGCTGTGGACAGCACGTGTCCCTGCCGGTCCTCCCAGCTCCGACCTCTAGTGCCAGGGGCTCTCCGTGTCCCTGACGCCATGACCCCCACTCAGGGTCATCTGGGGAGAAGGGGGGGTCTCACAGACAATGCTGATCCCGGCTTCTCCCCTGCCTCCCCCAGCCCCGAATCGGCCTCTGATGCTCTGGTGATGGCACACGTGGGGCTTCATTTGACACCCCCTCTGCCCCGGACCCCTCCGCACCGTGAAGCTGATGCCTGTGTGGGGAGCCGGGGTGCCGGGGTGCCATGGCTCTGGTTGTGCCTGGAGCTGGGCCTGGCGGGAGATGTTCGTGCTGCTCGTGGAGGCCTCGACCCCGGCCCCGCTCAGCCCGGGCAGGTCCTGGAGTCCCAGGTCCCTGGACCACCCCTCATGGTGACCTGTCTTCTCTGTAGCCGCTGATGCCTCTCTGGGCCCTGGGGCTGCCTGCGGGCAACCAGACGATCCCGAGCCCGAGGGCTGTGAGCAGCAGGGAGCTGACGCTGTGCGAGCTCTTCCCGGTGAGTGCAGCCAGGCCCTGGTGCAGACCGCTGGGCCCCGCATGTCCCCACTTGGCCTGGCTCCTGAGCACGCTCTGCCCGAGTGCCTGGGGCCGCGGGATGCAGGAGGGTGCAGTCCAGCCTCTCCTGGGAGACGGAGAGAGCAAGGCCCAGGCAGGGCCGAGGTGGCCTCTGGTCCTGGAGGACAGGGCAGCTTCGGGGCCGGGGCTGCTTCATCCAAGGGTGCTGGGGAGTGTCTCTGGACAGCTCACCCGAGGCTGGCCCATTGACGAGGGGCCCGGAGAGGCTGGCTGGTTGGCCTCATGGGTGGTCGAGCCATGACTGGTGTCGGGCAGGCCGACGGCAGAAGCCAGGTCTGGGGAGCCCTGATGGACGGCGGCGGAGGGCTGTGGGACTTCAGGGGGCCGTGGTGAATTTCGAGCTGGTCTCTGAAGGGCAGAAAGGTTCCAGGACGGGATGGAGAGGGGACAGGGAGAAAAGTTGAGGCACTCAGTTCCAGGACGGGATGGAGAGGGGACAGGGAGAAAAGTTGAGGCACTCAGTGGGAGCCGGCAGGGCTGCAGGTGACAGTCGGGACATGGAGCCGGAGGTAGGTTTGATCTCCATCGGGGCAGCGTGAACGCCAGGGTAAGAGCTTGGTCTCTCTTTTGGGGGCAGTGGGGAGCCCAAGCATGATCTTGAGCGGGAGAGTAACATGGGCATCTGTGCCCTTTGGGAAGGGCAAGCTTGGGGCAGAACAGGAGGCGGGGAGGCCGTTCAGGTGTGTGTGTACCGCTGCCCTCGCCTTGGCCACATCCACAGACCGCTGCGGTTTTACTTTTTTTTTTTTTTCCTCCCTTCAATGAGTTCACCTGCCGTAAGTAGAAGTAAAAATAGCGAAAACAATGCGATGCTAGAAAGTTCTAGATTCTGTTGTCTACTCTTTGCTAAGAAGGGAGGACATCAAGGCAAGAGAGCAGTGCTGCAGACAGGATGGCACGCCGCAGGTCCCCCGCGCTGGAAAGGGGCTCAGAGTCAGAGTGCTGGTGCTAGAGGCGCGCCCTCTCCGGTGACCCTGGGTCCAGGAGCTGCCTCATGGTGACCGACACTCCCCCCCCCCCGCCCCAATCACCCCAGTATTACACCTGTAGCTGCATCCTGGCCTTTGTTGCTTGCTCGGTCTTCCTGCGGATGAGCCTGGAGCTGAAGGTCGTGCTGTTGACCGTGGCCTTGGTGGCTTACCTGGTGCTCTTCAATATCTCCCCGTGCTGGCAGTCGGGCTGCTGTGGCCACACTGTGGCCAACCTCACCGAGACCAACGGCACCCTCAGGTAGGGCCTGAAGCACCCTCTGTCTCACCGCCTGTCTCGAGTGTGGTCCTTGGGGTGTCACGTCAAACCGTGCTGCATTTGCCTTCACAGTCCCATCTGGACTGGACACCTGGTGGGCTGGGCTGGCAGGAGGCACGGTCTCCATTTTACAGAAGGGGACGTGACGGTCCCAGGTCTGTACACTCAAGAGCTGAAGAGTGTGACTCGTTTGCAGGTTCTCTGGGGGACATCCCGAGTCCCATGGAGGCTTCCTGGGTCCTCCTGTCTCTATGCCATTCTGGGGGTGCAGAGGGGGGAAGGCTTCATCTCTAGCCCAGTCCCCCTCTTTGAGCTGTGTCCCGGATCTCCACAGAGTTCTGGAAGGAGCAGTTGTCTCCTGTCTGTCTCTGGACAGGGGGCTGACCCCTGTGGCGTGTGTGTGCTTCTGGGGGCTCCGGGCCCCAGGTGGGTTGAGCAGAGGGGCCTGGCTCCCCTGGAATTTGGGGACCCAGAACAAAATCTGCTCCCGTGGGTCTGCTGGGAGCTACAAACTCCTTCTGCTAAACTTTCAGTCCCTGACTTGGACGAGTGTTAGGCCGTCCCCACCTGCCTGGAGTGCTTTTCCTTCAGACTTTGGTGTGAGCCAAGCTGTCAGTTCAGTGAGGCCTCCCCCACCTCCCAAACCCTCTTCTCTTTCCAACCCGAAGTCGCTTGTTTAGTGCCCTGTGTCCTGAGGGTGTGAGTGCTGAGGGCACGTTCTGTCCGTTCCCGCCTTCCCGTGGGCCCGCTCATGCATCCGAGGGCCCGGCGGGAGGGGAACGACTACGGCCTTTGCTTCGTGTCTGGCAGCTCCTCATTCTGCGTGTGGAAGGACCCGAAGGCCATGATCAATTTCTACCTGGTTCTGTTTTACGTCACCCTGCTCATGCTCTCCAGACAGGTAGGCCGGGAAGCCTGGCGGCCCGTGCTCAGCGGGGCCGCAGACTTGGGGGTGCACGGAAGACCCAACAGCCCTGGTCCCCAGGGCAGGGGTCCCCGAGTCCTCACCTCCCTGCATCGCCTCCCCTCAGGATGCCAGTGACGCTTGGTCACATAGGCCACTTGAGAACTGAGTCACAGCTGACTGGGATTCTGAGGCCACGGGGAGGTGGCCGCTGAGCTGGGGACATCCGTCGGTGATGCAGGGTGGAAGTGCTGAGGGGCTGGCTCAGTGGGCCCCGGGGTTACACGTGTGTCCCGCCCCCTGCCCGGTGTCCTCGTGTCCCCGCTCACAGCGGCCAGGACACCGATGCGCCCCGCTGTCTGCAGATTGACTACTACTGCCGCCTGGACTGTTTGTGGAAGACGAAGTTCAAGAAGGAACACGAGGAGTTTGAAACCATGGAGAATGTGAACCGCCTTCTTCTGGAGAATGTCTTGCCAGCCCACGTGGCCGCTCACTTCATTGGCGACAAGTTAAATGAGGTGTGGCGCCGGCAGGGGCAGGCCTGCTTGGGGTAGGGAAGGACGGAGGGTCCGGCCAGGCCCCAGGCTGTGGTTTCCACCCATGACGTGGGGCCGCCCGCGGTGGGTGGTTTGGGCATCAGCTGTGTGTCCAGGCCGTTGTGGTCTGGACGGTCCGTGCGGATGAAAACGTGCGTGTGTCGCGGGTTCCGTGCAGCAGCGTTTTACACAAGAGGGGACAGGTACTCGGGCTTAGGACCCAGGCCTCCTGCCGGTGAGCTTCGCCGTCCCCAGGGCTCTCAGCCTCCGCCGTGGGATGCAGGGTCCTGCAGAGCCAGAACCACCCCGAGCCCGACCCGCCAGCGCACTCAGGATCTGATTTTTGTAACAGCCCCCAGATAGGAGGCCCATGCGTAAGGCAGGCCGAGCGACACTTGTGTCGCGCCCCCTCCTCCCCTGAAAGTTTCGTGGGTTGGCCCAGGGCCGCGGCCCTGTGCTAGTTTGCCCCCTCCCTCGGCCGGCCGGCGCAAGGTCTTCTCCCCCGCCCCCTCCAGGACTGGTACCATCAGTCCTACGACTGCGTGTGTGTCCTGTTCGCGTCCGTGCCGGACTTCAAAGTCTTCTATACGGAGTGCGACGTCAACAAGGAGGGGCTGGAGTGTCTGCGGCTACTGAACGAGATCATCGCCGACTTCGACGAGGTACCGCCTGGCCGCGGACAGCAGGGTGCGGGCCCCCCGGGGGCGGGGGTGCCATGCAAATCACGGGGGACACACGCACCCTTTGCCGTGTTGTCCGCAGTAAGCACTTAGTTATCTTCTCTGCAAGCGGCAGCTGCAGGCTAAGATCAGACTTCGGTCCTTGGTGAAGGCAGTGGTCCCCTTATTTGTGGTTGGTTAGCTGCGGTCCGCCACGCGGGCTCTGACAGATGACCCCCTCCTGATACATGGTCAGAAGGTCAGTAGTGGCCGAACGCCACGTCCCAGCATTCCCTTCATGGGCCTCGCTTCTTGTCATCACAAGGAGGAGGAACGAATGCAGTACAGGAAGATTTTTGAGAGTGGGACCGTTCATGTAATTTTTATTAAGGCAGGCGGTTGTGTTACTAATCTTCCACTGTGCCGGATTTCTGCAGTAAGCCTCGTCACAGCAAGTTCGTGGACGGAAGAGCACGTGCTGTGTAGATGCAGGCGTTCACTGGGGTCTGGGAGTGGATAAGGGGGGCTGCTGTAGTTTGATTCCCAGCGAAGCCCACGCTGCCAACTGTTCCAGAGAAGTCGTCGGTTTGGACTTTTTTTTTTTAAAGGATTTGTTTTAGAGAAAGAGAGCTCGTATGTGCGCACACAAGTAGGGGGAGGGGCAGAGGAAGAGAATTTTAAGAAGACTGTATACTCATCATGGAGCCCAACATGGGGCTCGTTCCTAGGACCCCGAGATCGTGACCTGAGCTGAAACCAAGAGTCAGATGCTTAACTGAGCCCCCCCCTCCCAAGGCGCCCCTGGGCTTCATTCTTAGCTTCAGACATTTGACATTCCTGGGGAGATCCTGTTGGGCTATGCTTGCCCCTTAAGGACAAGAGCCCAGACGCAAATGGGAGGGCCAGGGGCAGGAGGAGGACCCGAGGCCTTGCCCCTGTGTGGACTTGGCTGTCCGGTCACAAGGGGGGCCGAACGTGAGGGATGTCAGCATCAGGAGCAGTAGCGGCAGGGATCCCCCTTCTCAGGCCGTGGGGCGTCCCTGTCCCGCAGCTGCTCCTGAAGCCCAAGTTCAGCAGCGTGGAGAAGATCAAGACCATCGGCAGCACGTACATGGCAGCTGCAGGGCTCAGCAGCCCCTCAGGGACTGAGAACCAGGTACGGAGCGGAGCCGGTGGCCTCACGTCCCAGCCCCACAGTAGGGACATTCAACAGGTCTCAGCCCTGTCACCTGACTTAGAGGAGACACCCCCTCCTGCCCTGTCCTGGGGGGGGGCAGAGGGCCTCAGAGCTCAGCCTGGGGGAGGCGCCTCATGCCACACGACACCCGGTGGGGGCGGGAAGTCGGGGCAGGGGATCCCCTAGGTCCCGTGTGCAGCACTCTGTCCCCGCAGGACCTGGAGCGGCAGCACGCACACATTGGCATCATGGTGGAGTTCAGCATCGCCCTGATGAGCAAGCTGGACGGCATCAACCGGCACTCGTTCAACTCCTTCCGCCTCCGAGTTGGTGAGGGCCCAAAGCGTGGGCGGGCGGGGGGGCGGGGCAGGCCGTGCGTCCTGGCAAGCCTGCGCTCGGGCCTGAGGGGGTGCTTCACTGTCTGGTAGGAAAGGTTTGAGAAATCCCTCTTGGTCTTACAACACTGGTGATGGGGCAATTATTCTTTCTTTGCATTCTGTTTATAAAGTTACCTTTGAAAGTTCTGAGTAGAGAGGAACAGAACACTACAGAAAATGGAGAACCCAAAAATCACCTTCTGTAAACCTTAAAACATACTGAGAACAAAGCAGAGTTATTGACCTAACTACTCCGTGTTAACTAACAGGGCTGGTACTCAAAGCCCATTTACTCTTTGTTGGGAGATGAGCAGACACTAGAAAAGTGCTAACCTCAGCCAGATTTCTGGAGCAAGGAGCCGGAAGAGGGCTGCCTGGGGAGTGCCCCTCCCATACCCTGAATGAGAGCTCCTGTCACGGGCTTGGGAAGCCCCCTCCAACCCCCATTTCAGCTGTTGGTGCTTTCTGTGGTTGCTGCTGGCCTCTGTGGGCTCCCACTAAGGGCAGAGCCTGAGGCTTGGCCTCTGAGACTCAAATGTCACCTTCAGGCATAAACCACGGGCCCGTGATTGCTGGAGTGATTGGGGCACGAAAACCTCAGTACGACATCTGGGGAAACACGGTTAACGTCGCCAGCAGGATGGAGAGCACTGGAGAACTTGGCAAGATCCAGGTACAACTCAGCTGGGTAACCTGTGACCACAGGGGGAGGAACTTCCTAGAGGCGCGGGGACCCGGGCATCGATCAGCTATGTGACTCCAGCCCTGACGTGCTTGAGGGACACCAGACGTGTGTGCTGCTTGGGGCTGATTTCTGCCTGTCCCCCCACAGCAAGTGTTGTTCCTGCTTCCCAAGACTGTTGTCCTTTTCAGGTTACTGAGGAGACATGCACCGTCCTCCAGGGACTAGGTTATTCTTGCGAATGCCGGGGACTGATCAACGTCAAAGGCAAAGGCGAGCTGAGGACTTACTTTGTCTGTACAGACACTGCCAAGTTCCAGGGGCTGGGACTGAACTGAGGGCTTCTGGTAGGTGCATAACATGCTGGAAGCGGATTTCCTTCCGTGAGACAAGCCAAGGGGAGCACTCGGCCCCACACCAGTCACAAAGGCATTCCACGGGTCTGGCCATCACTACCCCAGCAGATGGCTGTGTGTGGCTTCCTCGGACTTGTGCTAGAGGATTTCTGGAAATGTGCATCAGACCCCAGCCTGAGGTGACCACGGAGCCGTGCCACGCACAGGCAGCCGGAACCTCCGTGCCGCCCGAGTCTTTGCCATAGCCTCTAGACAGCGTGGAGAGGCTCGCTCGTGAGGTTCAGATGCTCGGTCCCCTAGGTGCTGTGGTGATGTCAGCATGAACCGCCCATACCCTGCCTGGCCTGCGAGCTGCACAGTGGGACCTGTCTTTTCTAGGTACGACACTGGGACGAGTCCTCCAGGATGGGCTGGGTGCTCCTTTCTCCCCAGCGGATCAGCCATGGGAGTCTACATTTCTCACACAGGCGTTCCGGTGACTACAGCTGGAAGGCTGTTTTCCATCTGTGGTTTCTAGGGAGGAAGAACCCCCGTGGACAGTTGTCACCTCTCGTCATCACTAGCGTGTGTCTGTTTTAAATGGGTCTACTACTAGTGGAGGTTTTACCCTTTACTGATATCTTAGATGCCAGACAAAATCTCTTCCTCCAGCGTACTGTCTTTTTAACCACGGACACGGGAGGAGAACCTACCGTCCAGTGTCTGTTTCTGGATCGGCCCAGCTGGGGGTGGTGAGGCCCGGAGGAATGTGGCAAGAAGGCAAGCGGCGGCGGAGCCCAGGAAATAAGGCACCACCTCCTAGCCCTCTGCGACCGCTCCCGCGTGTGCGCGGCACTGCCCTGCGGTCTTCCGCTAAATCTCAGCTTCTGCAGTGGAAAGGAGCGGAGTCCGTGCAGACGGGACGCAGACAACCTGTAGTGCTTCCTTCCTTTTCTTTATTCCTCACACCTAACTTGAAGAGCTGCCAAATGAAAAGCATCCACTCCACGGAAGCGTGCAGAGGGTCCCAGACGTGGGCAATGCTGAGCCGTGGGAATCATGGCAAGTGCGAAAAGCCAGGTCTGCAAGATGCGTCTCCCAGCGCTTCAATTCTCAGAGTCGGAAGTCAGCTTGAACTGTGTTTCCAGGTGAGAAGGAACCCATTCCTTTTTCTGGCTCAGCTTTGCTGCCTCCTCACCAGAGCGCGCCCGGGGTTTCTCACACAGCTGCATTTCACTACAGAGCAGGGATTCCCAGCTCGGGGGACCTCCGGGAACCCCCTGCCATTACAGGCAATCTTGCATATGGGAGACTTCAAAAGCGGACACGGGGTTGCAGCCAAGGGCAGGGAGGACTGGAGCTGAACCCGCTGTCTGCTCGGCCGGGTCTGCAGGCTTATCTGCCTGAGAAGGGGCTTATCTAGTTTGCACAGAGGAGCGGATGCGCGAGCGCGGCTCCGAGCTTGTGCGCCACTGGGAGAGAGGAATGAATTACAAGAACTTGCTGTACAAAGGAGTTTTACGGCACAACTGCTGTTAAGGGGAATAACCTCACTTAAAAACGGCTTTTATGCACCAACTTTTCATATAGAGGGCTGGTTTCCGGCGGGTACTACACTGCAACCCGTACACTTAAATCGGCAGCGACCAGGACTGCTGGGCAGGGCTCTCCTGGGAGGTCGGGAAGGTTCTGTCACGGATACGATGGCAGACACACCTAGGTGCGCTGGGTCTCTCTGAGGTGCGCCTACTTCTACTCTTGCAATATTCAAATTACTTTTTTCCTCCAGCAACAGAAATCCTAATCTGGAGTTTAAAAAGTAGGTATCAGTCCTATCTTTTTATTTCCAATTCACGCACAGTCCTCCGATAAGCACAATTTTGGAAGTTCTGAGTTTCTGATGTGCTGACCAATGTGTGGAACGGACCCTAAAAGGCACCTGCGGTCACTTTTGCTCAGCGTGTCTTCTAGGGGCCGGGCCCCTTCCTCACAGGCGTTGTTCTGTTTTATGACAGGACAAGTATCTTTTCTAACACTGACCTTTCCCTAGGGGTCATGGGCCGGCATGAAGGTGCCTCCCCGACTCTAGTGAAAGTCACACCTGAAGTTTTCTGGTTTTCTCATTCAGAAAATTTCCTAACAGAAAAAAAGATCATTAACCACGGTATACATGGTGTATATATAATAGGTCATGTCCACGAACAGGTTTTGACAAGGTGCATACCAGTAACTAGGAAGTATTCTGCATACTGAATATTTATAGATCTGTAACATTTGTTTCAAAATGTTATACTTCATTTTTATAAAGCACCAGTGTTTCTACTTTGTTTAGCCTTTCATACATTAAATCAGCAATTTGGAAAATCTAAATGTCCTAAAGTGTTTTGAATTTCAATGTTTTCTTGGTCTATTTAAAAAAATTATAATCGAAAGATATTAAACTCTAAAAAGACGATAAAAATACATAACAATTTTGAAGTTCTTTTGGCATACGGTTTTCAGTAGGTTTTTAAAAGACTGGGTTGTCTAAGACAATCAATTTTCCTTCACCCCACTTGTTCTTGCTAAATGTTCGTTTTTCGAAGCCAGGAAAATAAAAATAAAATGGCTTCTAGCTGGGGATCTTACAGGGGCTCCCTGAAGCAGGCTGCCATGTGCTGCCTGGTTATGGAAGAGGACCACATGTCTCCTGGTCTCCTACTCCGTTATCTGCTCAAGCAGCTGACCTTTGTATTTCAGATAAAAGGAGAGGACTCTTAGTTCAGGGGACACGCTGCGGTGGTGACCTGGGAGAAACAGTAAACAGAAACGTAAACTTTCCTTTAAGCTCCATGATTCCCTTTCTTATTTAGCTTCTCCTTTTATGGTAGTTCTAAGTGACACTCTCAAAAATGGAAAAAATAAACCAAATAGGACTACCAGACAGGTCAGTGCTATGAAACTCCTCGTGTGAGGCACCTCATCTTTCTACAGGAGGACATCATCCCCATCAGGTATGCAGGGGACATAACACTAAAAAAATAATTTTAGAATCTATTAGTATTTGTTTTCACAGTGTAATGATGGAAAATCTCGATGGGCATTTTAAAGAAGCGTCTAAGCTTCGGTCCTGCCTGTGAGCCCTAAGAAAACGGCACTGTGATTGATTACTCTGACCCAACTGTGCCCGGGTCCCCTCCGCATGGCAACAGGTCAGAGTCCGTCCTACTCGTTCCTCGTGAGGCCCTTCTTTGAATAAATCATCTAGGTGAAATCTGATAAGTCAGGAACTATTTGGCAAATGCGGAAAAATGAGGGAATTCAATTATTTAGGGGACTTGCTGCTTTAAACGAAGGGTCCTGAAAAGGCTGTTTTATTTCCCAAGTGTTGTTTATCACTTCATCCTCAGACCCAACCCTGGGGGAAGGTCAAGGGGCAACTCAGCTGACAGTACAACACAGCTCATAGTCCCAGGCTCAGCTTTATTACCTAATACAAGTCCAATCTCTGGAACATTAAAATTAATTGTTCCAAAGTTTAATTAAAAACACAATTTACAAATATTTAATATCTTCTGAAAAGCATTTCCAAGTTAAGAATGCAAAAAATATGTACATAATATATAATGAAATACCAGTGAGCTTCAAATCCCATCAGGTCCATACTCGGCAACATCAGGCTTTTTAGGTTCTTCAAAATCTGAAAGGAAAAGCTATGGCTCATTCAGCACTTTTTCCCTTTTAATTAAAAGGTAAAGGTATCATCTGGAAGAATAAGTGCTGACAGCCCTTCTTTACCACGTTCAAGGTTAAAGACTAGATGTACTACTAAGGGTATCATTGTAGGGTTTTTTGCAAATGTGTCAAATCTTTATTTCCTTTACGTCTTGTCTAAAGAATTAATAAAAAGTTTATACAATATCAACATAGACAAAAATCTTTCCAATGTTACTTGAGGGGAGAGGACTGATGTTCCTTTTACTCATAAAAGCCCTCCATCCTCCCAGAGACACAGGGCACGTACCTTCTGTTAAATCGACAACGTTGTTTTCCACGATGGGGGAGGGGATGGAAATCCCCATTGCTTTTCGAACTCCATACGTGCTGACAATGTCGCCTGGAGTGACTTGCTGTGCAAGTTCTTTCAGATTACTGGTCACCTGTTCAGCTAGGGAAAAGAACAGAAAAACAGTTCTAGGTGTTAAAACGTGGTTCCTTTACGTAATAATAAACAAAAAACGAGAGCAATATGAAGCTGACCCTGGAACAGCAGGGGCTGGAGCTGTGCCGGTCCACAGATAGATTTTTTTTTTTTGACAAGCACAGGACTGTAAACCTATTCTCTTCATTATTAACATTTTCTTTTCTTTAGCTTTATTGTAGGAAACAGTATATAATACGACGTACAAGATATGTGTTAGTTGACTGTAGGTAAGGCTTCCAGTCAACGGATGACTATTACAGTAAACTTTGCGGGGGGGGAGGGGAGTCAAAAATTACATGTGGGTTTTCAACTGCACGGGGTGGGGGAGGAGGGAGGTCATTCGGCACCCCTAACCCCCAGGTTGTTCAAGGGTCAACTGTGTAAATGCAAAAAAGAAACCATCCATGGTTCACTTCAGCACCACCTGACACCGTATCACTTCTCAGACGGTTTTCCTTTTAAGTACCCCCGATTCTCCTCTCACCGGAGGCGTCACATACCGAGATGCATTTCCCTGTAGGAGGGACCCAAGAGACAAATCATGTTGGGAGGGGGTCTGGTGCTCAGACGCTCGTTCTGGGCTTCCTGGAGCTCTCGGAGCAATCTGGTGGTCTCATCAAGTTTCCTCTGGAACATTTCAGCTTCTGTGTGGTGTGAAGAACAACACACTAAAGAAAACACGGACACACTTGTGTTTGATCTTGTGCAGTAAAGTGAGTCCTATGCTCTGGGGTTTTGCTATCTACTGAGTAGTCCTCTCTCCTCAAAGGAGTAATCCCCCTCGAACGACATCAACACCAGAGACATGCTTTACTCTTCACCGAAGCATGGCCAGCCAAGATCTTCCTGTGGTGAATGGCTGTATCAATGTGGACTAATGTGATATTAAATCGTGACTGCCTGGGGTCATGAAGTGACACTCACCTTCAGAGTCAAAAACTTCAACAGGAGCACCAAAATTTGTAACTGCTTTCAGTGCTGTGAGCCGGTCCTGATTACTGGAGTCTAAACGCCCTGCTGGCTCTATTTCTGTAATCTGCTTTTAAAAAGAGGGAAAAAAAAAAAAAAAAAGGAAAACAGGAATTATTTGAGCTTGCTAAGCCCCGACAGTGCTAGAATGAGAAATCAGTAAGATGGCTTGTGTTTACAGACCAAGTTAGTCCACCTATTTACTCTGGAGTTAGAATCCTGAGACCTACAAAACCATCTTCCCAGAACACTCGTAAGTGCCAGTCCCCCATCCGGGCCACACGCTATCCACAAATGCATACTTCCCGCTCCTGAAGTGATGTGTCTTACACAACACCCATCATTTGTTCCATCTGGCAGGCACTCTAAGATGAAAGGAATAAGAGCCTTGGTGGAGAGCTTCTGGGCGACTGTGATGAAGCCTCATGTTTCTGAGGCTCGCAGGCCACGTTTTGGCCCCCAGTGCATATGCTTGCACTCCCACAGTGGAGTCTGAGCACAAGCTACTTCCTGGGTCACCTCCTGGCCCCAAAGCCAGACTGTCAGTATTACACAGGGGAGAGAAAATCCTAAAATGGGTGGAGTTTTATTTTTTGGAATGACAAGACTCAGAGTTTCCATAACCTCAACACCGCTTTTGAGGAAGTGATTAGCCCAGATAACAAGTCACCAGATTAACGGTTCCTTCCATTTAGACTCTGGCGTTGCATCCCAGATGTTTATGTGAACCCCCGATTTCTCCACCTACTTAGGCGAAGAGTGTGTGGGGAGAAACTCAGTGTATACTCATGGCTTGGCGTCTGTGCTGGGCCCTCACCACCCCACTCGATAGGCTGGTCACTTTTTACCCAGCCTCCATTCCCATTCTCAAGACTTCTCGTGTTCCTGCCCCCTCAACTAAGCACATGGCCTTGCTCAAGCCTCATTCCTGCAAACACGGTTCTGTGGATACCACTCCCACCTGCATCTGTCCTTTCGTGTGCTCATCAAGTTCTCCTTCCCCTCAGTTACTGGGCTCACATCTGTCTGCTCTCACGTCCGTGCCTCCTCCACTCATTTAACTCTCTGCCGCCTACCTCCGTCCCCACCCATTTTACTGACCCCACTCTGATGAAGGCTACAAATGACAGCCTCCACTCTCCTCTCGCTGGGCCCCTGTGTAGCAACGGACCCTGCTGGACTCCTACCCCCCGTGTCGTCCTTCTCGTGGTTTTTCTACCTTACCTACTGGTCTTCTCCAAGGTTCTGTCCTTCAGCCTTTACCCAGTGTTCTCTCTGGACAATCTTGTTCACTTTAATAACTAGAGTGAAACCTTCTCTTTATGCCAACAACTTCCAGACCCACACACCTGCAACCCAGATCTGGGGGTTCCCCTCCCACTCCAAACAACACCCTGAATCACCCGGCACGGGACGCCGAGTGCAGCTTCTCTCCCTGCCAGAGGGGGGCGCCATTCCCTGCACTTTGATGGGAGCTCACGATGTCATGATGCACCTCACACACCAGGTCCTATGGACTTGACTCCTACTGTACTTGTCTTTACTGTGTATCTTTAGTCCCTTCCTCTGCGTTGCTACGCTCCTCAGTGTTTTGCTCAAACAAGCCCCAGAACTCTTCACGGGTCCCTTCCTCCAGCCCCTCTCCCCTCCACTTTCCTCAGTGCTGTCTTCTAGGGTAAAACCTCAGCATCTCGGCACTGCCTATAGCCTCTCCGTCGCCAGGGCCTCACCTGTGCAGGCCTCCCCACCTCCCCTCCTCTGCCCAGGCACCCCGCGATCACACGCCGACTGCGCTCTCTGCACACGGGCCCCGTCTGCTTCTGTCACTACACGTGCAGTTTCGGCCCACTTCCCACTGCCTGCTGGGAGAAACGTCTCTTCATCTTTCTAGGCCCGGCATGCTCTCTGTGAGGATCTCCTTGGGTACGCGGAGCAGCTGGTGCCTGCAACTACGTTCCTACAACGTGCACAGTCACGCTGAGCGGTCCCCGGGGCCGGCCCCCCGCCTCACATGCTTGTGGGCCACACTAGCTGCTGCTACGCTCCCCATGGGTGAAAGAGCGCTTTTATTTACGGAGATACTCAGTAAATAATGTTCTTTTTAAACAAAGTTTCATCATTTAGGTCTTTGAGCTCATCCTCCATTTAAATATTTTTTATGAAGAGTAAAATATAATCACCTCCATTTCTTTTGCTGTGTCAAGGGTCCTGGTCTGGACTTCATCTTCAGGTGACGGCTGGAAGTATAAAGACAAACAACTTTTTATTAAAAGATATATCAAAGAGGTAACTATCAAGGAAAATAAAAAAATATTAAGAGTTTCAAGGCAAGGAGTAAGAATATGGATATTGGAATTTAACTTTTTTTTTAAAAGATTTTATTTATTTGACAGAGAGAGAGACAGCCAGCGAGAGAGGGAACACAGCAGGGGGAGTGGGAGAAGGAGAAGCAGGCTCCCAGCAGAGGAGCCTGATGTGGGGCTCGATCCCATAACGCCAGCATCACGCCCTGAGCCCAAGGCAGCCGCTTAACGACTGAGCCACCCAGGCGCCCCTGGAATTTAATTTTTAAATCAAAAACAAATTAGATATAAGAAATGGCACTTTGAGAGTATTTGTGAGTCAAGAGCACCTATTACTGGTAACTTCAAGATTGATCTCTCTGTGCCTGAGCAAAAAGCTATACACATATATGAAGATATCTGGTAAACCGCACAGAAGTACCTAATTAATGGAGTCGGTTTTCAACAACAGGTGAATCTATGACAAGGAGAAACTAGGAGGCACTCTGGGGACTATTTTGCATTAAGGGAGCAATATTCTCGGATAGCAGAGGATTACCGTAAAACATTCAAATGCTACGGAGAATGTGAAAGCTTCCCATAATCCTAGCTGTCAGAGACCACAAACACCTAAGCAACAGACAAACGTATCGTGTGCGAAAATCAAAAACGATGTGATCTTTTTTTTGAAAGGCTGTATTATGATTCTTTAACCAATTCCCAATTTTTAAAAAAATTATAAACAACGTATCCTTATATGTAACTTTTTAAAATTTTCTATGATATAGTCTGAGAAGAACTGCTGGATCAATGGACAGAGAAACTTTCGATTTGAAATCTATTGCCCTACCAACCAAATGAAAGTTACTCAATTCTAGCTCCAGACTATCACTTAATTCAGACTGATGAGAGGGTTAGAGGAAAAATATTTCTGAATGGATGTGAAGTGGCATGTTTTTTAGGTCACGTGAGGAAAGCTGTTCCTGTTCGAAGACTGTACAGCAATCCTCACTGAATGTGAGGTGGTGATGGGCACCGATGAGAGTCACCAGGGACCAGCAGCCACGTGGGAGCAGAGGGCAAGGGAGCAGCAGCCATAGCCCTTGGAAAGAGCTAGGACCCCCAGTGACACAGGGTTCTTCTAACTATGGTGACAAGGACATCCTGGAGCTTGACTCTCCTCTATTCATCAGGTGGAACATTTTCTGGTTCTGATCTTGGAGCCAAGGGTGTGAATCATTCCAGATGATGAACTGTGTCCAATTGAACTGGAGACAGTTTACAAGTGTTAATAGCACAGAGCAAAGAGGAAGCTTCTTACCTTCTTCCTTGTGGCTCCACCACTGTGTTGTTACTGAGTAATAAAGAGGAGGACATTCTCTATCACTTCAGGCAACTTAGTTTCAAGCCAGTGAGCGAGACTTCCCTTTTTTGTTAGGGTACACAGCACCAGCCGACTTCTGAGTTGTCAACCCCATTCTGATTCCTACATTCCCAAGATCAGGAGATAATGACAGTCTTCTGGCCCTCACAGACCCTGGTAGCTGACTTACCCGTTTCCTTTCATTGTCCTCCACCCACGGTCCCCACCCAAGCTGGCCTGGCTTTTCAGGGGAATGCAGCTCAGCTGTCACCCTGGTGACTCCCATGGTTTCATAACACCGAGTGACTAATGCTGAGAGCCAATAATAAATTACCCGTTTCTTTAGCAGCCTTCTTACCGTCTCCAACTCTTGCAGGGTTCTAGAATGGCCTCCTTTTGTTAAAACATCCAGTAAACTGTCTGCCATCACATAAGGATAATCCTGGCATGTGGCCAAAAACTCATGGATGCTGAAAGAGAGTGTTGGGAAAGTCACTTCCATATAAATCACCTCCGTTAGCTGAATCTTCCTATCCCAGTCAACTGTTTCTGTCAGACACACCTTAATTTACACCCACGGTGTAAGAATTTCTGTCTGGGTACAACAACCTATTCACAGATTTACCAGTGATAACCTTTAACATCTTGAGTGAACTAAACAATATCAAGAAGCCAGTGAAATGAAATGCTCCTAGGGAAACCTTCAAAGAGAAGTAAGACTCTCTCAATGACGGAGGCTCCAGGCCTCAGTCCTGGACTTACTCCTGCCCTTTGCTTCCTCCCTAAGGTGACCTTATTCACCTCAGGACTTACACGTGTCTCAAGGGAGTCTCGAGGTTACACCTCCGGTCCGGACCACACCCCTTGGATATACACGGGTCTACCAGTGTTTCAGAAGGATGTGGCATTTAGGGCACTGACGAACTGGTCACTCACCTGAAATCACTGGGAAGGTCAGAGTCTTCCCCATAGGCTGAATAGATTAGATCCGAATCATCCTTGCTGATATTTGCAAATGTGGAGTCATAATGTGGAGCGTAAGAACTGTAGGGTCCATAATTCAAGTATAACACTGTCGACAGAAATCAAATTCAAGTGACTTTTTCCCCACAAAGGGGAGACAGAGGAAAGAAAGCAGAAAACTCATTTTGTCTTTTTTTTTTTTTTAGATTTTATTTATTTATTCGACAGAGATAGAGACAGCCAGCGAGAGAGGGAACACAAGCAGGGGGAGTGGGAGAGGAAGAAGCAGGCTCCCAGCGGAGGAGCCTGATGGTGGGGCTCGGTCCCATAACGCCGGGATCACGCCCTGAGCCCAAGGCAGACACCTAACCGCTGTGCCACCCAGGCGCCCCCAGAAAACTCATTTTGAATACTAATAGCTGATTTTTCAGGTTCTTCCAAAGTTAAGAAAACAGCTGATGCATGTTGCAAAAACAGAGTTAAAGAAATGGTAATTATGCTTCTCTCCCCTCCCCTTGCTGCTTGAGCTCAGGAGAGAAACACGAAGCCTTACCTGGAGTGACTTTGTTCCTTTTGTCTTCCTTGAACCCCTGCAAAGTATTCACTCCTGACTGAAGCCTTCCAGTTGTCATTCCCAGTCTCACAGGGCAGTAGCCTGGTTCTGGAACAAAAGAGCGGGCACCGTGTGGGGGGTGCACGTGGTAAGGAGCTGAGGGGTGCTCCGCGGGGTGTCTGCATGCACATTGCTTTGTGCCATCTACGTGACTCTGTCCAGGAGCCCGGGTGGCCCTTCCTACACCCATCTTTCACCTACAAAAATCTCAGCAAGGGAGGAATGTAGCTAGGACCTAAACCTGGTCCTTACCATTATGCTCTACTGCTTCCTGTAATTCTTTATAATAACGCTGAATTTCACTTAAAAAAAATTAAGGATTTAAAGGTTGAAATTTTACTTTGATGGAAGTAAACCAGTAGAAACGGTTAGCAAAAGACTAAGGAAAAATACCTGATAAAAGACAAGAACTCATAACTTATTCAGGAAAAACTGGTCTCTACGAGTCATGCTAGTCTACCCTGGAGGAGGCTGCGGCCACAGGTGACCACGGCGATAAAATGAAAGCACCAGTGAGAAAGGTTGCACACCTAAACTGAGTGTTCTCTCCCTCTCAGCAAGCAGTCTGGAATTTGGTAGGAAGATGAACCTGAGAGGCGAACAGGGGCAAAGCGTCCACCTCAGACCAGGACACTGGCTCTTCGGGATCTGATGCCATGTGAGGAGCCAGGTCAGCCCGGGCCACACTGAGTCTGCCTCCAGGAGCGGGAAATGGAAGAGAGCACAGCAAGGGCAGACAGACCGCTGGACACAAAGAAAGGGGCAGATCTTAAGGTGTCACCTAAATCGTCAGTTGCATCTCCTTAGCACCAAATTTTCACCACAGCTATACTAGAAAGAGCAATGTTCTCAGTCTTGTGGCATTTCCTTTGATCCAAGACCATATCAACTTCTACCGTGAAAAGTTTGCATAAAAGCCAAAAGTGAGGTTCCCCCCCAGACAGCACCAGTGCCTCTTCTACGTGAAGGAACTCCACCAGCATCTCAAGAGCGGGGCGCAACGTTAAGGATGTTAACAGGCGCCCTGGTGTAGTCCTCAAATGCGTCAGGCTCGTCCCGGCTGCTTCTCTTACCCCCATGCCCTCACCCTCAACTCACTTTTTTGGGACCAACCTAAACATCACCTTGCTAAGGAATAAGGAAGCCTTCTCAGACCCCCACACACTAGACGGGTCCCTTCTGTTGTGTCCTGTCACAGCTGCCCTCTTCACACGATGGATCTCATTCGTGTCTCCATTCCCCACCCCACAGACAAAAGGCGCAGGGACTTGTCTCTCCCGTTCTGTTCCCTACTACACGTCGCTCCACCGCCAGCTCCCAGGCCTTGCCTGCAGCAAAACGATAGCTATGGAGACTGTTCACTTAAGTGTCACCGTTCACTTCCACACGCCCGGTGATCTCGCTCATAATAGCAACAGGAGAATGGGTATTTACAAAATAACATTCTCACATTTGCTTATCCCAACACATGATTTTCCTCCCTCGGACGAATGACAAAGTTCTTCCTACATCAAATTTCAAACTATTCCCTATACTATCGCCATTAAAACAGCATCTGAGGAAATAAAAATATGAATGGGGTTCTACAGCCCTGCTTCCCAACCTTTACAAACTTTCTACCAGCCACAGAGAGAGACACGGTGTCATCAGGCATGTATTACCCATGACTACTAAGGTACTACGGGGCATACATATTTGCTCTATTCACTGAAACTTAAAAAGCCGGTCAAATTCATTATGTTATAACGTAAGAGGGTTTTGAGATACCTCCCAAAATAACTGAGTGTACATACCATAGTCTCTTAGAACCAGAGCTAGAAAGTACGTCATTTTTCGGCTTTAATGGTGGGTCTGACATTCCAGGGACTTTTTATTTTAAAGAAAACTGGATCTCTATAGTACCTGCTTTAAGATGAGGTAAAGCCGTGCTAGCTATTAGCACAAAATACACGATGTCTAGCCAAGTTCTCTGGGGATGACCATACAGTTGGATTGCTCAGTATCGGGCTTGCTGTTTGAAAATGTCACCCGGGCTACTGCTCTTTGCCAAATGGCAAGATCATGCACATTCTGATCTGTGAACTTACCTCCTACAATGGGATCCACAGGATGGAGAAGCCCCAATGTTGTTGTTCCATCTGGTTTTCTCCTTTCAAACTCACACTGCAATGACCCAAAGTATTCGAATGTCATACACCATTCCATATATACCACATTCATCTGCACATGTATACGTATCTATCTCACACTAGAAAGCCTTACTTAGATTTAATCAAACCAATATTATGAGTTACTATTGTTACACGGAGATACTGACTTTCCCACCTCTGGCTCCATACACACAGGAGCTAATGGGCTGCAGGAATGAAGGTTCGGGAAACCTCAGGATGGTAAAGAGCTGTGCGGGGCCTTCAGGACCCTCCGTTCTGCCCACTCTATTAAAAAAGGAGGCTACTGGAGACCAGCAGAGGGGAGCGGCCTGCCGAAAATCATGTATTAATCCATTTGGCTTTAAAACTAATGTGCTAAACAATGATTTCAAGAGACCAGAGTATAAATGTTCATTTTCCAAGTTTAGAACACATTAACTTCACTAAAACCCAATAACAGAGGAAAAGATTCATCATGTACTTCACAAATACATTATTAAAATTTCCTTCTCTGGGTATTGTACTGAACCGCTCTATGGCAGGTATGGGTTAGAAGTGCACAAGCAATCTGAAACTGCAAGCCGCAGACGACCAGACAGTAGGCAGTGCAAAGAAAAAGCCCAGTCACCTGGCTGTTAACAAGCCGCCTGGTCAGCTTTCCTCCGGATTCCTTAACGATGCGGTCGATCTGCTCCCGCTCTCTTTCTAAATTATTGCTCTTGCATTTATCTTCAAGCATATCTTTGTCTTTCCTGAAAACACACATTAATACTAAGTAAAAAAAAAAAATAAATAAGATGAAAACATTAAAATGAGTTCCAAACAGCAGCACAACTCAATTGGAGGCATTTGCACTGCGGTCGCCAATTAAAGCTTTGTTCCTCAGTTGCCCAGTAGGGCCCGTAACACACTCGTAGCAAGGCAAACCCAACACCCTGCTTAGTTCCCTCCTTTGTGTGTCCGGTGCTGTTTGTCTTGAGGGTTTTTCTCAATATAGTCAGACAAATGTCAAACATATTTTGAAGGGGGAGGGACACATCATTTTCTTTTTAAAGTCCAGCTTCTAAATTAATTAATTATTTATTTTAAGATTTTATTTATTTATTTTGACAGAGAGAGACAGCCAGCGAGAGAGGGAACACAAGCAGGGGGAGTGGGAGAGGAAGAAGCAGGCTCCTATCAGAGAAGCCTGATGTGGGGCTCGACCCCAGAACGCCAGGATCACTCCCTGAGCTGAAGGCAGATGCTTAACGACTATGCCACCCAGGCGCCCCTAAAGTCCAGTTTCTAAATTTAAAATGAAATCTATTTAAATTGTACAAATCTTAGAAATAGAATAGGTCACAACTTTACTTTCTTTGCCTTATACCAGCAGAAATCCCAGACTACTCACTAGAACCCTGTTCCAGAGCTGCAGGGGAAGTGCGGTGCCTCCAGGCTGCGAGGCAGTCAGTTGTGGGAGTGGGAGTGGGGGGTGGTGGGGTGGTGGTGGTGAACACGACATAACTACGTCCGGCCATGACCAGGGCTGCCTGGGGGGACTGGGGCTGAGATACTGCTCCTGCCAGGTGATGTCTGGTGGAAAACACGCACACACCTCGGCAACAGCCCATGTGTTTAGGAAGTAGCTTCAACCACGCGTAGGTGGCATTTACAGTCTCAACCCCTTCATGGAATGAGGTTAACAACTACAGATTTTTTCCTTAAACAGAGTTCTATTTCAATAAATTCACTAAGTCCCTAAAGATAATTTATTAGTTTTAAAACTACTTTCATAAGAATACACATTCAGAACTCTTTTCTGAACGATGTTTAAACAATTCCATACAGTGCTTTGTATGAGAAGACGGGGATCACGTCACCAAAATGGACTTTCATACCAAAACCCAAGCAACCATGGATAGACCTCGACTTGGTCTTCCCAAGGCAGGCACTGAACCAGTATTCTTCCCCCTTACTGGTCTGAAAAAGATAGCTTAACTTAAATATTCCAAAGATTCTTTACTTTTTGTTTTCTTTATTGGGACTCTTGAAGGCTTGTGCTTCGGGATCTCCAGAGTCTTCCCTTTCTCTCGGCCAGCAGCCGCTGTCCTCCCCACTCTGCGAGGTGTCTGTTCTATCTTTCTGCTTTCGACTTTTTTGCAAGTCGGCCATGAATTCTATGCTCTGCTTCAGGCTCTGAATTCTCTCCTAAAAATATTCAAGAATATTCTCATTGCATATTTGTCATTAATTTTTAAAGTGATGCATTTCTTTCTCACAATGTGACTTTGCACTTACTCTGTCATTAACTAGGGAAGAGAAGCAATTAAATGTAATTACGCCAAGAGAGTATGTTTGGAAACCAGGACAATACAGTCTATTCCTTCAACTCAGATAATTTAATTTCCAACATAAGAGAATGCTTTTTAACTTGACTGCATCATCAAAACGTTCAAAGAGGAGAAAGCATGAATAAATACTAAGAATTCTTTGTAGTATTAGCCTTAAAAAGGAGAATTTAGTTTAATAGCATGTTTAAACTTTATATTTAACAGAATGGCTTATCTTTTGAAATTTAAAAATTATCAGATATTTCAAAAGCGAGAGGATGTGAACATGGGAAGCACCCTTATACTCTGGTATCCTAGGAAAACCACTGAGGATGCTGGCACTTTTCTCTGTGTGAAAGCAACATGCTCCAAGGAGAATAAAAGGTT
Source organism: Ailuropoda melanoleuca (assembly GCF_002007445.2). Classification (NCBI taxonomy): domain Eukaryota; kingdom Metazoa; phylum Chordata; class Mammalia; order Carnivora; family Ursidae; genus Ailuropoda; species Ailuropoda melanoleuca. The sequence goes on from NC_048229.1 coordinate 49,267,717, forward strand.
GCTAGCATAGTTTCTTTCCCAGAAAGCATAATGTTCTTCTTACCAAAGAAGTCTTGTTTCCATTTTGTGAAACATGTACTTAATTTTCCACTGCATTGATATGCTGTGAAATTTTCTTTGTGGTTAAGGGCTTGAGGTTTCTGGAGGCACATTTGTTTCTAGCGACTATTCTAACTTTTAACTCTGAGCACTGTCACTGGATAAGATATGGAGTGCAGTCTCCTTAGCGCTGCTTGGCAACGCCAGGGAAGACTTTTGCAGGATAACAGAAACAGAACTGGAAAGGACCAGAGGTCATTCAAATAAGAACAACATAGCCCAGAAATGCTAAATGCCTCACCTAAGGTCACAGAACCAGTGATGAAGGCCAGGCCTCCAGGGTCTCACGAGGGGCCCTGTCTCATCACACTGCTGAATTAGCAGTGCAGGCTGTGAGAGCCTCTAGAACACGCACCTGCTATTTTTACTGAACTTTTATTTTAAAGTAGTCTTAGAACTATCCAAGTACTATATTTCATTGTAGACAAAGATTTGGGTAGAGGAGAAAATACAAACCTTGTTAATTTATCATTATGCCGCTATTTCTCTAAGCATTACGCATACTAGCAAATTAGAATTACGCTATTTGTTAACATGCATTTTTTCATTAATAAATTACAATCATTTTCCCTCCGTATCACTAAATACTCTTTAAATAACGTGTTTTTACTTAGTATTTTATCCTGTGTACCATGGTCTAATTAACATTCCGCTTTTGGACATTTAGATTATTTCCAAGTTTCTACTATTACAAATAAAAGTCTCATGAACATCACTGTAAAAAAATCTCTCCAAGAATATCTTTTTAGGATAAATTCCCCAAAGTGGGACTGTATATTAACTACATTAAAAAAAAAAGTTCCTAGAAGTGGAAACCCTAGGTCATCAGGCTTTTGATATATACTGCCAAACTGCTCTCCAGAAAAGTTTTATCAATGTATATATCAGTGTTTGAAAGTTTCTCTGAATCCTTATCAAACGGAATAGTATTTAAAAGAATTTGCCAATTTGATTTTTAAAAACATGTCTTATTTTAATATATACTTAAAAAATATTAGCGAGTATGATTATCTCTGGAACTCTTTATCAGCCACTTGCGTACGTCACTTAGGTAATTCCTCACCCAGCTCTCTCTAGTACCTGAATCAGAGGCTGGCATACTGCAAGGGCTCAATAAATGGTGTTAAAGGAATGGGCTTAGATCATGAAGTTTTCAGTTATCTTCTTATTTCCACTCTAGACTTTTATAAAGCAGAACCTACATTAAAAACATTTTGGAATTTTTAAAAACATACACAAAATTAAAAGAATTAGAGAAATCTTCTAAATTTCAACACAAATCATTGAAAAAGCTGAGTTTCATTTTATTTTGAAGTCTTTTTTTTTTAAAAAAATAATGAAGATGTCTCCAAATCAGCATATTTATCAATCCTCAATTTTACAATATTAAATGACTGAAAGGGCTTGACTCTTTGCCATAGCTAACACTTGGGTGCTTACACATGCAGCAGGCATGCCTGCCTGGCTTCACGAGGCAAGGACTACTGAGGCTGAGGAAGGCTGCATGGCCTGCCTAAGGTCACTCAGCGTCTCGAGGGCACAGCCAGGACTCGAACCCTGATTCCAAAGCCACTACGCTACAAAGAGTAGTCTGTACTATTTTGTTTGTAGTATAAGACAGCATTCTAGTGTTCATCTAGGAAATCAAAAAAGTTATTTGACTATGTCCATTCTTTATAAAAATGCCTACTAATAGTCACCATTTGTGTGTAAATGAAAAAAATGATAAATGACTGCTCTACAATCTTTACATTGAACATTCAAAACCAGTGCTCTTTTAAAAAGACACCATTCATGGGTGTGCTGGGCTCCCTTGGGAGTACCGCTATTAGAAGAGTTAACTCAGAAGATCTAAATTTAAACATTTAAAAATCACTGTTGTAAGGATCCCTCCCATTTAGGGTGGAGAGAACAGTCAACAGGAAGCTATAACACAGGATGGGTAGGGCTCCTCAACAGGAAGAGATCTGAAAAAAAGGAAGACAACAGAGAGAGAAAAGGGAAAGTGGAGAAGAAAGTTTATTTTCTGTGCTTCCAGCCATCCCACCCCCAGTAAAATTCAAGAGATACTGGAATCTTTTGCATGTTATATTAACTACATATTTGAAGAAAAGAAAATAATGGTAAATCAAAGTTGATAAATTTACCTGGGATACTGAAAATTCAACTTTCTCCCCAAAATTTAATGTACATATTTTGGAGTGACTACAGACTACATTTGCAGGGTGCACTTTTATTTCAAATGTAATAACAAGCATTTGTAGATTTTTAAACCTGAAATATGGCTTGGGTCTGGATTCTGAGTCTTCCTGCAAAGAGTGGGATAAACATTTTATAGTCCCCTTCCCTTTGTAGATTTTGCCAAAGATGGGTAACTGGTTCACATTACAGTTTCCTAAGTCTGTAGGAAAGGGCAGGAACTGATGCTGTCTGAATATTAGGAGTGCAAGAATAATCATCAGTCCAAATGCTTTCCTTTCCTCAGTTAAATGGATCCAAGAATCTTTTTAGAGCGAAGCACACAGACATCTGCACACCAAGACAAGTCTTTAAATGTGAAAGTGCGATACAGATGGCCACTGTAACAAGTGGGAAGCCATGTGCATCTACACGACTCGTGCTCACTCTCCTGTAACTCCGTGGAGTCTGGGCCCAAGCTCTTCATTCTGATTTCTTTCTAATTCCTCCTGTCTTATACCCCCGCTCATCTCTTTTTCGCAAAATCCCTCTCCTGCCTTGCTCTTCTTTCTTGTAGTCTCCTGCCTACTCTAGCTCTTATCGAGAGTTGGCACCCTAATGTTAGCAATTATCTTGGGAGACCGCACTTTAAACCACCTTCTCCACACATGAGAACACCGAGGCCCAGCGTGGTTCATGTCTTGCCCGAGGTCCACAGTTAGAGCAAAGAGCTTAAGCCAGAACTCCGACTTCCTGTCGTGGTAAGGCGCCAGCATCATCTCAGTTAATTTCCCATCCTACTCAGAACCGTGAGTAAAACCTCAGACTCGACCTATCTAGCGAGCTCTCCTTTGCTCCCAGCAGGTGCAGAGTGAGCCCCTCAACTTCCGCACCCCCCACCCCCGCCTTTCATCAGCGGTTGTTCTGAGACAGCACGTGTTTTTTTCTGCCATTAACCTCTCTTTTGAATAAACTGTCATGTTTATGCTGTCTCATGAAGCTTGATGGTGAAGTGTCCCTCCCACCTCAGCCACCTTACTATGGTACCAGTTCTGGTCTTTCCAGGGAGAGTGCTCCTGTGGGAAGGTGGCAATGAGCACGTTACTGCTCGCTGAAATTTTCTTTCTTTGTATCGGAAGGAGTTCCTGTGCTTCAACATCAGAGTCCACCCTTCCAAGGGAAGTAGAGAGCTTTCCCCCTAAAAGGCCTCGTAATTCACCGAATCAATCTTATCCTGGAATGCAGGGTGATGTTTCTTTCACAGCAAATATCAATCTGGCGACTAACCAATTCAACAGCCTCTAAATAATTAGTAGTGAATGCCAATATTTATTTGTATCAATTCCAAATGAGAATTTCCTGCTTTAATTTTCTTTATATGAAAACTTTTTTCATTTACTATTTCCTACTTCAATGCAATCTGCCTATAAAACTAGTACCATACTGGATCTCTATCGCTCTAACCAAAAAACAAAGGTTTGTAGATCTTATAATAGTTACTATTTATGAAAAAGAATTTCCTTTACCTGGCTAAGAATTTTCATCCCTGAGTGCAATAGCTTCTTTGCAGCTTTATAATAAATGGTCTCGGGTTTGTTGTAAATCATAGCATTAGTACACATTAGTTTGAAGTTATCCTGCAAAGAGAACATCAAGGAGAAAAATGCATTTAAAACAAAACATTAAGCACCTTCTTGTCCCTGTTTGAAATCATTCAGGTCCTTGAAAAATTAAAACAGATAAAACTAACAACCCTATCCTTTTCTTTCACTGTTTACTAAACAACATTAACGCAATTTATGCACGCTTCAAGACTAACAAAAGGAGTACTGCTAAGTTACCTTAAATATTCTACTATACTTCTTTCCAAATTCTTAAGACATTTTATAATGAACTACATAAACCTTTAGATCCCAAGATGAATTTTTTTTTTTTTTAAAGATTTTATTTATTTATTTGACAGAGATAGAGACAGCCAGCGAGAGAGGGAACACAAGCAGGGGGAGTGGGAGAGTCTTGAAGAAGCAGGCCCACAGCAGAGGAGCCTGATGTGGGGCTCGATCCCATAACGCCGGGATCATGCCCTGAGCCGAAGGCAGACGCCCAACCGCTGTGCCACCCAGGCGCCCCCCAAGATGAAATTTTTAAATGGATTTCTTCACTATACTCTTACTGCACACAAAAAGAACCGGAAGAAAATACTTCTATTAAACAGAATAATTTTGGGGTTTGTTGTTGTTTTTAGAGAGAGAAAGCGAGAGTGGATACGGAGGGGTAACGGGAATGGACAGAGGGAGAGAGAGAATCCCAAAAGCAGGCTCCTCACCCAGCACAGAGCCTGACGTGGGGCTTGATCTCATGACCCCGAGATCGTGACCTGAGCCAAAATTAAGAGTTGGACCCTTAACTGACTGAGCTACCCAGGCACCCCTAGAATAATCTTAACTGAGTTCATATAATTAAAAAATATTACTTCTAGTTTTAAAACAAACAGCTTAAGTTTCCATTTATGAATCAAATAATTTCAAATCTTGATGAAAACTGTGACAGGGCTAAATTATCACAATATTTTTTAGGAAATCCAAATTAACTGAACAAAAATATTAAAATATTTACACTAATTTTAAGTGTTTGGATACTATCCTAAGCTAAACATAATTTGCAGAATGCTACAAAATCATGCCAATGTGAAATAAACCATACAACCTCAAAGAGTTGGAACATGTAACCAGAGTAGCCAGATTATCAAAACTATACTTTTGGGTTAAATTTCAAAGTACCTACATGTGCTGGAGAACTCAATTCCACTGCATAGTTCCATGGTTAAGTAATTTTTTTTTACATCATATAAATGTGGCAGTGATTATGCCAAGGTCTGAGTTAAAATGGTAAAAACCCAACAACAAAAAAATTCCCCCTAAACAAACTCCTCCTCCATATCCAAAACAAACATTCAAACCCCACTGTTTAATAACTAGTGACGACAGCTTAGGACATTTAAATGGAATAAAACAGGCAGACTTAGTACTATCTGAAAGCGTATGAGAAGACAGACTCCAGGGTCACAAGAAGTCTGGTATTAAAGTGGATGAGGTATGTGTGGATCCTTGTCCCTGCTGAAGTCTCTAATCAGTAAGAATTTGCTAGATCCTAGATCTTTCAGAATGTGATGAAAGTCATGCATCCACTCCTCAAGCATATAGACACACTTCAGGTTGAACACAAAATTTTTCATGTGATTTTAGCAGGTTCCCCTTAAAGGCTCATCCGTGGCTTCCATCCAGAGGACCCCATGGTAAGGACCCTTGCTATAGATTTTCTGAAAAGCTTCCATTCCATTAAGAATTATTAAATATATATTTTGGGAAATAGAGGCAAGTGAGGGAGGACATCAGATGACTATTACTTATACCAAGGGACCACTGGGAAAGAGACTATTGGATTATTATACTGATCTGATCTGTTAAGGCAATCTGTAGATCCCATGAATCTTAACTGTCATGTGCTGGACTTTGGGGTAATGGCACTTGGTCATTCAAAAAGCTAAATGACCTTTCTGCATACTTTTCAAGTAATTAAAAAAAACCCTGAAGAACCTAGTGAGCTGATAAGCTAATTAATATTACATCAGGCTATTGATTTTTCCCCAAAGGAAAACGTAGTAATGTAGAAAACTCCAAAAAGTGAAAGTATTAGTTTATTTCAATTACAACAAATCTTAATAATCATTTGTGCAAAAACACTTAGGGGGCACATTTCTACTCTCTCCAGTCATCATAAAAGAAAGATCAGAGGAAAACTATTCACTAAAAGAAAAAAAAAAAAAAAAAAAACCCTGTGAAATTTTTTTCCAGTAAGCAATAAGGAGGTCAGAAATATGCTGAAACAAACCGTTCTAGCCTAATTTTCACCAGATGAGAAGTTGGGAAAGTTTCCATTTCTCTGAATACAAGAGAATGTAATTCAGGTTTCCAGAGTAAGTGGAATGTTATCTATGCATTCAAATGGACAATAAAGATAGAATTAAATACTGGTTTTATTCATAAATCTCACCGATCAATATGTGGATTAAAAAAAGTAAAAAGATAATCTGTAACTGATCAGGGTCTAGCACTTAGATAGGTCAGGTGAATACTATAGTGTTCACGTAGGAAAAATAAAGGCAAAACCAGGTATTATTTAAACCAGTTAAGTTTGGGTGGTTTGATACAGAAAAAATTTTTAAGAACATGTGGTTCCTTTCTTTGAAGGTCAAAATGAAAAGTATACTGCCGAAATCAACATATATCATGACTACTTAAAGACAGAAAAACTTCCGCTGTAACATCAGACACACACATCATCCTCTCGTGCCTTATGGGTTCTTCACTTGTAAGTTTTTAATTTCCTTCCTCTCTTTCGAAGAAAATATGCTAAAAAAAAAAAATGCAGCCAAATTGAGTTCAGGAAGCAACTGACTTTCATCATAGAAGTGTAATTAAACTTTCGATTAACTATTTCTGGACAAGCCAACTTATCCTCTATTTAAGAGACACGCTACACCTTAGTTGTTTAGAAACAGGAAAGGAAACTACTCTGTCACAACTTTCATTTAAGTATCAATTTTATCTATATTGGTCTGAACTGAAAAATCAGATATTTTTTCATTTTAAAGGTTGAAAATAAACATTGTAGAACACAATGAAATTCACAATTTTTCTAAAATGCCCCCAAATAATAAAAGACAGCAGATGGGTTAGTTTGTCTGGTTTTCTATCACCAAGCTCAAAAATGTTTTCTGAGACAGAAAAATATAAATATTTTGGATATTAAAATAAACTTAATTCTCTGCAAAATAAGAGGTCAATGAGAAAGTTTCCTATTACCAGAAATGCAGATTTCTACCAACACTGTGTATATACAGTATCCAAGAGTTCGACTCTCAACTGAATAGTTATGTTACTTTGTATTAGGTCAATTTTCCAATCACAACATAAGTAACCATAGTTACCTTTAGTTCTTCTATGGACTGGTAATCATTGTTCTTAATCTTTTCTTTCATGGTGCTAAAATCCATTGGATGCTTAATAATCATGGAGTAGCCAGGAGCAATAAAATCAGTCACAGGAAATGAAAAGAAAGCACTTGGGTCTTTTCTGTGAAGAAACGAAAAAGGCAGTTTTATTTCTACTACAAACAAATCTGGTCTAAGGGCATAAGTCAGAAGAACCATTTCAGTGTAGAAAGAATTTATAGTATGCTAACATGTTCTTCACTGCAAATTGAAGGAATGATTTTATTTTTTTAAAGATTTTATTTATTTGACAGAGAGAGAGAGAGAGAAAGCGAGCACAAGCAGGGAGAGTGGGAGACGGAGAAGCAGGCTCCCCACTGAGCAAGGAGCCCGATGTGGAGCTCGATCCCAGAACCCTGGGATCACGCCCTGAGCCGAAGGCAGGCACTTAACTGACTGAGCCACCCAGGTGCCCCTGAAGGAATGATTTTAAAGAGTCATAACTAATAACTAGGTTAAGATGTTTTACATACTAGTTGTACCCTGAATACAGTGAAATCTTTTAAAATATGCAGCCTAATTAATCGGTAGCACCTCCTACACAGGGAAAAATGAAACAAAATAAAAGATCTAAGGCTAACTGACCAATGTCTTGGCTCTTGGGAGATAAGCACTATGTATTTTTATCAACCATAGGGGAGAAGACAGAAAGAATAACTCTAACTGCACATCTGCAACCTTCCATACTGATTTATAATTGTGAGCTCGGATTCTTGGTGGGCCACAGAATTCATGTGAGTATCTATATTTTCTTGATCAGTGGATCCGAGTTCCAGTGTGTGTAGGGGAGTACTCAAAAAACGGACATTAAACAAGTCCTCATACCACCCCCAAACTTAAGAACCAGTGCTTTCTACTGTAGGCTCTCAATTCTGGCTGTGCATGAGAATCAAGAGAGGAGCTTTAAAAAAAAATTCTAGTTGCAGCGGGTGGGGAGGAGGTGGCTCACCCTAGACCCACTACATCAGAATCTCTTGGGCAGGAGGGTTTGTCCAGGCACTGGTACTGGTAGGGATGAATACCGGTATTGCGGTATTTGGCACTGGTAATTCTAGTACTGACAGGGTTGAAAATCACTGCATATGATGAGGTCATTAGATTGATTTTTTCCTCTGGAAAGCTGGCAAACCAAAGTTTTCTTACTCCAAATAATCGTAACAATAAAAATGGTTTAAAAAGTAGTAATAGGAGCAACTTTTAAAATGTATTTACCACATGCAGGCCCAATGGTAGGTGCCTGATGTATTTCATATCTAACCCTTACAAGAGTCCTCAAGGTGGTGGCAGCCTCACTTAGAGATGAGGGAACTGGGGCTCAGAGGTCAAATCTTTTGTTCTAGGTCATAAATCTGATGGAAGTTAGAGCTGGAATCTAAACTCAGCTATTTGTTCTTCCTTAGCAGGATGCCTAGGTTGTGAGACTAGAAAATAAATAAGCCAAAACACAGTCAGTCCCTAGTAGTTACTATGAATAACAACACTGATCATCTCTGGAGGACCTCTTCAGAGCCAATTATCCACAGCCCCCTAGAATCGGTCATTTTAACAGAACCCTAATCAACTACACTGTTTATCAGCATTTGGGCTGAGCCTCAAGGATGATGAATTAGTAAAAACCATTCAAAAAATGTAGCTCTGGGTTCTAAACCCCAAAACATTTTGAGAAATGTCAATGTCCTTGGACTGAGACCTTTTTTTTTTTTTTTCAAAGATTTTATTTGAAAGAGACAGAGATGCATGAGCAAGGGGAGGGGCAGAGGGAGAAGCAGGCTCCCCACTGAGGAGACAGCCCAATGTGGGGCTCAATCCCGGGACCCTGATCTGAGATCATGACCTGACCTGAAGGCAGACACTTAACCAACTAAACCACCCAGGCATCCCCAACAGAGACCTTATTAAGTGGATTTCTTTTAAGTTGACATCATTAAGCTACATCCCAGTTTTATGTTACAAAAAATACAACTTCAAAGGCAGCCAAAACACTTTATGATCATACATTCTAATAGAGTTGGAATACCTACTGCTTACCTGTTCATATTTAGGGACAAGTAATGAATGACTTATTCGAGTGCAAAGACTTGAGATGTAATTTTCTCAATTATCCTGTAACACCAAGAAGGGAGGGAGGCCACTAACTTTTCATCTTAACTGCAAAGCTGAACAGGTGCTGAATACAGAGAGCACAAGAGGCTTTAACTTACAAAAAGATTTGTAATGTGTTCTGGGGTTGACACCGGAGGACAACCCAGTGAGAAGAAAGTTCACTATGAAAATATATGCCCTCTATCCATGAATCTTCTGCAAATAATATGTCTTTGAGCTGAAAATTCAAATTCTGAGACAGGTATCAAAAATATGTATTTTAATAAATACAGAGTTACTCTTTTCCCCTTGATTAACTTAATATTAGTTTAATCTAGATACTGTAATTTTTAGAACAAAATTTTGCATGTTAGAGACGGTCAGAAATCCTCTTTGTTTCTTCTCCCAGACTTAATAATTATTGAATATTCACAGCACGATAAGCACTGAACGAATATATAGAAGGTATTTTCATCTATTAGCAAAGTGAAAATATCTGTATTGTTTATTCCTGGTTTAAAACTTTAACATCAGAAGTTACTTTAAAGAGAAATTTGCCATTAAGAGTATTATGTAACACTCTTCAAGTTGCCAGTTAAAACAAACCAAAGGAGAACATTTAAAAGTCAGCTTCTTAAAGTACTTTCTACTGCCAGGCAAAATATTTATCATCCACTTTAAAATCAAGTACATTTGGATCTAGGCCACAAAATGTGGCTTTAAATAATCAAAAATAGAGAAGTGGTTTGGATCCTATATTTCCCATTTTAGTTTCCAAGTTATAAAAATGTTGGAAAAAACATTTACCTCTGTAATTGTCTCATCAGCTGATTCAAAGCTTCTTGAAGGGGTGTCTGTTCTACTTCTAAAGCAAAGGAAAAAGAGAAAATGTTTTCAAAAAGGAAGATTCTACAAAGTATAGTTTATCTTATTTTCTTTCTATGACTTACCTCGTAACTATCATTAAATATCTCATACAGAAATTCTATTTCTCTTACAAATATACTGAAGTATGAGAATATCAATTCAAAATTACAGTGAATTTAAAGGTCTTATGCAGTGACAGAAAAAAGAAAACTTAAAAAAATTCAATTAAACAGCTTTTGAAATTTAACTTAAAAACTAAAAACCCACTCTCCCTGGCTACAACCCTTAAAATAATTTCAGCCTCCTTATTCAGGGAAGTTAATTCAGAGTTATTCCAACCTTCTTGTTTGGCTAAAGAGCTTGTGAGAGGCTTCTCAGGAGGCAAGTCTAATCTTACAGGGGCCTGGCACTGGAGGTCTTTTTCTGCCTCATTCTCCACACGGTCCCGATCTCGCTTCTTTTTATCCTCCTAAATGGAACAAAGGGAAATAATTAAGAAATACTTCAGAATTAATACCTTTAAAACAAATAATACTCATCTCATTGGAAAAAAAAACCCCAAAATAAAGAAAAAAGACATCACTCAGAAGAAAATAGATTCTTAATAATGAAATCTTAATGTATTTTACTGCCATCTACTGGAAAAGGAGAGAATAACAGTTCATACAGGGGGAGGGGGAAGTAGTGCTTCTATATCCTGGAAATAATCAATTAAAAAAATACTACTATTCACAAAAGCAAGATAACATACCTAGGAATAAATCTAATAAAAGATGCCCGATACCCTATAGGGAAAAATTATGAAACATTACTGAAAGATCATTGTGGAAGGCCTGAATAAAGGAGATATACCATGTTCATGAATTGAAAGACAGTCAATTCCCAAGTAATCTATAAGTAAAATGTTATTTCCGTGAAAATTGTAAGAATTTTTCAAGAAATTTGACAAGCCAATTATATAATTTATCTTGAAGACTGAATCAAGAATAATCCACACAGTTTTTTTTTTTTTTTTTTTTTAAAAGATTTTATTTATTTATTTGACAGAGATAGAGACAGCCAGCGAGAGAGGGAACACAAGCAGGGGGAGTAGGAGAGGAAGAAGCAGGCTCATAGCAGAGGAGCCTGATGTGGGGCTCGATCCCATAACGCCGGGATCACGCCCTGAGCCGAAGGCAGACGCTTAACCGCTGTGCCACCCAGGCGCCCCAATCCACACAGTTTTGAAAAAATCACTATAAGTTGTATCTTATCAGATAGTAAGTATTTATATAAAGTGATAATAATTAAGACAATGTGGATCTGACACAGGGACAAACAGACCAACATATAGAGTCCAGAAACAGACTTGTACACATAGAAAAGTCTTGTTATATCAGAGGTGGCATTAAAAATCAATGACAAAAGGGTAGTGCTGGGATAGCTGGTTATCTACATGAAAAAGAAAATAAAATTAGATCTCTACCTCATATCAGAAGCAAAAGGAAATTTCCAGATAAAGACTTAAATGTACAAAGCAAAGCTTTAAAACTTCAGCTAAATATAAAGAATCTTTATGACCCAAGAGTAAGGAAAGATTTTCTTACCCATAAGCAAAGCCAAAAGACTAGCTATAGACTGAGATAAAGTACTTGAAACACAAAAAACTCGTATAAAATACTAGCAAAAATTACATGAAGAGCATTTATTCAGGTAAAATTCAGGTAAAAAGGGAAATGGGTAGAAAATAGGTAAAAGATATCACAGGTAATTCCTAGAAGAAACCTGAAATATCAAAAAACATGAAAACTAGCGCAAGCTCCCGAGAACTGTGGGAATTATAAATTTAAAAACCAGAAGGCACTTCCTATCTCTCCGACTGGCAAAAATTAAAATGTCTGAAAATGTCAAATTTTGATAAAAATGTAGAGAAACTGGGTTCTCATACCTTACGGGTGGGTGAGTAAACAGGTATAACCGCTAGGAGAACCATTAACAACACCTGGTAAGGCTGATGATTCCTTTATCCTACTTCTCAGCTATTCTGCTCCTGGGCATACACCCTAGAGAAACTTCTTTTCACACAGTATACATGAAAACAGGTATAAGAATATTTACTGCCACACTCTGAAATAGTAAAAAATTATGAACAATCCAATGTCTAAAAGGAAAATGGCTTAATAAATTATGAATATTTACACAGCAGGTGAAAAGAATAAGCTAAAGTTATATTGTATCAAAATGTATAATGTTTCGAAACCATTTCTAGAGACAAAAGTTGAGAATATGTGTTATCAGTTTTGTAGTTTGAAAATGTGTAAGCGTATATTATTCACAGATCTACGTAGAAGTAGTAAAATTACAAAAACAAGTATGCAAGTGATGCAAATGAAACTCATGATAATGTTTCGCTCTAGGGCAAGAGAGAGGAATGGGATTCTGAAAGAACACACAAAAGGCTTCATCTGGATCTATACTCTAACTTCTTTAAAAAACAACAACAAAAAAGCCCCCAAACCAAAAAAATCAACCAAAAGGTACAATGTTGAGATCTGCTAAAGCTGGGTGGTTGGTATCCAGGTGGTAGTTTCATCGTTGTTTTCTTTTTTTTTAAATTTGTAAAAAAGTTGTCCAAAAATGTCTATCTTATGCCTCTGAGAATCCAGATTCTCAATAGGATCTTATCGCCTCCAAAACTATTTTCTTGGCTTATGTCCCCATTTATTGTCCTAGAATCTAGAGCAGTGGTTCTCAAAGTGTGCTCCTTGAGCAGCACCATCAGCTGGGAAATTGCTACAAGTGTAAATTCTGAGTTCCCATTGTGGCTTTCAAGCTTCAGTGTGCATCGGTATCACCTGAAGAGTTTGTTGAAACATTAATATCTTGGCCCTGTCTCCAGAATTATCCATCTAGTAGGTCTAAAGTAGAGCCCATGAGTATTACCAACAAGTTTCCAAGCCGTAACAGTGTTGCTGCTACAGGAATCACACTTTGAGTATCACTGATACCAAGCTTCCCTTCTGAGGGTCCAAAGCATCTAATACAGAATATACAACTGGCTTAAAAGCTCCAGAGAAAAATGCTATAAACTGTACTCATCATGCACTTGATCTCAGCTACCATCAAGTTGATTGGTGTCTGTTTTTTATGGCTTCGTGGCAGATTCTGGAGCAGCAAATTTTGACTTTGGAAAGTTTTGTATCTTTTGCCCGGGAAACCTGGGATGAACCTTTTGCAGGCTGGCAGGTTTCCATCTGTTCAATGGAAAAAGACCCCCTAGAGACACAGATTCCTTCTTATTAAATGTAAATTGTGGAGTGAGGACAGCTTGGAAGGCAATAGGCACTCTCCTAGGTGGAAAGAACCAGGGCCATAGTTCCAGGAATCTAGAGCAGGGGTTGGCAAGCTTTTCTGGTAAATGGTCAGATAGTATATAACTTAGTTTTGTGGTCCATAAGGTCTGTCACAACTACTAACCTTTGCTGCTGTGGCATGAAAGCAGCCAGACAATACATAAATGAATGGGTGTGGCTGTGTTCCAGTAAAACCTTATTTATAAAACCAGGTGGCACTGGCCATGGTTGGCTGATGGTCTATAGGCTCAAGTTCTAGCCCAAGCTTCATCCTTAACACACTCTGTGACCTTCTTAGGCAACTCATTTATCATCAGGCCTCTTCATCATCCACAAGATAGAGATTTAACTGATTTTATTCATTCTAGAAAGTCAATGAGATGGTGAAATGAGGTCAAGTAATAGAAAAATTGAAAAAGTACCAAAGGAAGGTACTACCTAATAATGTTATCTTGTCAGCCTGGTCTACAGTAACCACCTTAGTTTCACTATGACAAGAGAATATAGCCTTCTGGGCTAGGGTCCAAAAGAGAAAGAGATTATAAAAACCTATACTTGGACACTACCCTAAACTGAATGGAGATATTGTAATGTGTTACTGCCAGATTAGGAATTAACAGACCTGGTACCTAGTTTACCAGAATGTGACCTTGAACAGGTTACCCCACTTGCTCACTCAGTTTCACCTACAAGAGGCTTTGATCTCTCCAGTTCCTTCTCACTTAAATTTCTGATTTCAACCTTCTTACTTTCTTCATGATTCAGGATATAGTACAGAATCTTGCTGTGAATGTCCCATACTAAACGTCACACAGATATATAAAACCAAAATTAACACAGTTACACTCAACAGTTAGTACATTTTGCCAATTACACATAGAGAATGAAACAAAAATACCTGAGCCTTTTAACTTCAGGTAGCCAAGGAAGAAGGGTTTACGGTCATAGTTTATAAATGGGCTCAGATTCTGGCTTGCCACTTATCAGCTATCAGACTATAGATACACTATATAATTTTGGGGAGACTAATTTTCTTATCTTTAAAATACAGAAGAGGGGTGCCTGGGTGGCTCAGTCAGTTACGTGGTCTGCCTTTGGCTCAGGTTACCATCTCAGGGTCCTGGGATCCAGCCGAGCCTTGCTTCAGGGTCCCTGCTCAGCAGGAAGTCTGCTTCTCCCTCTGCCACTCCCCTGGCTTATGCTCCCTCTCTTTCTCTCAAATAAATAAAATCTTAAAAAAAAAACCACACACAGTTGTACCTCAGAAGATGATTTTGAGGATGAAATAAGATAGTGTATGTTAAATTTCAGTGAAGTATTTACTCACAGCGTTCACTTATTCATTCATGCATTCAACAAATAAATGAGGTTCTACTGTGTGGACACACTGGTGGATAAAACACACACAGCTCTGCCCTGAGGCAGCCGAGAACGGAACAACAGAGACACACATTAAACAACTCATTAAAAAACCCAAACAGATTTCATGGGGAGAATAACTGTTGGGTGAATCTAATTTAGACTGGACAAGTGTGGGAAGGCTTCTATAAGGAAGTAACATCTGATCTGAGATCTGAAGGATAATATTTAGCCAGGCTGGGGGTGGAGGTGGGTGGGTGGAAAGAGCATTCCAGACAAGAGTAACTATCCTCTGCGTAAGAACGTCCAGGCAGCGGAGAGGAACCACGGCTATTTCTGTTAACTACAAACATACTGGACTTCATTTCAGACTCTATTCACAACTCAATGCAAGTTATTAATTTGTGAATGGCACTTTCGAAGCAAATCTCTGTTCATTTTATAATACTCATTGCACTATATTATAAACACATCTGCCTCTTGCACTGGAGTTCCTTGTGGGTAGGGTCCCACGTTGTTTTCAGCTCTGTACCCCCAAGCTCAACAACGCCTAATACATAATACTTGCAGAATTAATTAATTACAAGAGACAGCATGAAACAGGAATGTGAAAGCATGCAAATTAACAGCAGAAGTCCTTAGTTACAAGTACTGTCCTTAGTTACAAGTACTGTCCTTAGTTACAAGTACTGTCCTTAGTTACAAGTACTGTCCTCCAGGTTAACTACTTTTGGAGGAGAGCTAGATATAGATACATAGATCTCTAGCTATATTCAAATAATGCTTCCGACGTGCAAAATAATTCCAGAACTTCCCTGTAACAGGTGATTTCAGAACGTAATCGAAAAATCAGTCTTACTACTTTGAAGGGATGCCTCATTTGGGCAAAACAGCATCAACAGACTGAAAACAGCATCTGCTGCACAATTTAGGTGTTAGGTCTCCTATCCTTCCCCCAGCATCCCGAGGCAAAATGAGAAACACTTTCCTCTGGACTCCCAGAACACTTTATTTATACCTCTGTTAGAATTTACCAGGCCATGAAGTTTATCTATCCTTTCACATCTGATTCCCCAGCCCAACTCTGAGCTCCTCCTATAGGGCAGGAACTGTATTTTATTAATCCTCATAGCCTGAATCTAGTAGAAAGTCGGGCATACAAGAGGTGTCCGGTAAATGTACACTAATAAATAGCCTTCCCATCAGAGGACCACCACCACTCCCAGGCTTTTAGAGTCCTTCCTTCTGTAGGGGCGCTGGCTAGCTCATTTGGAAGAGTGTGTGACTCTTGATCTTGGGATCAGGGGTTTGAGCCCCAAGCTGGGTGTAGAGATTACTAAAAAAAAAAAATAATAAACTTTAGGGGTGCCTGGCTGGCTCAGCTGGTAGAGTATGTGACTCTTGATCTCCGAGTTGTGAGTTCAAGCCCCACGTTGGGTGTAGAGATTACCAAAAATAGTAACAATAAGAATAAACTTACACACACACACAATAATAAACTTACACTTACACACACACACACACACACACACACAAACAAAAAGAGGATGGCCTCAGAAGGAAACCAGAATGGGAGGATTTTCTGCCAGGAGATCCTGGGTGTGGAAGATGTCACACCAAACAAATCAATGAATTGTTTTGACAGAATTTTCATTCTGCTTAATTACAGTCATTCATTTCTTCTCTCTAGTTATGAGCTATCTCATGCTCTATGCCTCAGTTAGTCGAGCAATACAATGAGATACCTACAGTACCTATCCCATAGGGCTATTTGTAAGAAGACAGTAAACGTACTGGCATACAATAAACACTCAAATGTTAGTTTTGAGTGTGTAGTTCCCTTGGAATCTGGTTTAGTGCTTTACTAAAACAGGTGCTTACTGGAATTTACTGTATGTGAATAACAGCTTAAAATTTTCATTAAAAGTTTTAACCTCAGCTTTATAAGTAGTATCCTATATGTTAATGCTTATGATTTAAAATTTTTTTAAAAAATATTTTATTTATTCATTTGACAGAGATAGAGACAGCCAGCGAGAGAGGGAACACAAGCAGGGGGAGTGGGAGAGGAAGAAGCAGGCTTCCAGCGGAGGAGCCTGATGTGGGGCTCGATCCCAGAACGCCGGGATCACGCCCTGAGCCGCAGGCAGACACTTAACAACTGAGCCACCCAGGCGCCCCATGATTTAAAATTTTTTAAAAACCTCTCATTTTATCCTGGTAAGCTCTCTAGCAAAGGGACTAGTCTAACTTCTTTGAGCACCTAAACCTGAAGCTGACTTGCAAAGCTGTTAAAACAGAATTTGGTTTAGGACTATGTTTTTCAGGGGCGCCTGGGTGGCTCAGTCTTTACGCGTCTGCCTTCGGCTCAGGGCGTGATCCCAGAGTCCTGGGATCGAGCCCCACATCAGGCACCCTGCTCTGCTGGGAAGCCTGCTTCTTCCTCTCCCACTCCCCCTGCTTGTGTTCCCTCTCTCACTGGCTCTCTCTCTGTCAAATAAATAAATAAAATCTTTAAAAAAAAAAGGATTATGTTTTTCAGGAGTACAGGTCTGAGTTTCAATAAAGGAATTTAGAGCTCTCATCTGAGCTCTTTCTGTTAGAAAACCTCCTAGGTAGCTCTCCTTACACCCAGCCTCTGCTCCTCAATAGCTGCTAGATGCTGCTAACAGATTAACATTACTAAGGCTCAACTTTTACCATTCTTCCACTCGGAAAGTCTCTGACTGCTTAGTGTCATCATATTCAAGATGAAACTTCTTCCTCTGACACCTCACCTGCCGTTCAGGTCTCATCCTTTACCCCCCTTCCTTTAAAAAGAAAACTCCTTTCTGTGCCCTAAACACACCCTCACACTTGCCCTGCTCCATGCTACTGTTCTCAGTCCTCTGCTGCTATGCAGCGTCCTAACCTCCAAATCTCTCTGCAGCACTGTGGCGTTCTCTTTAGGCATCAGCTTCTAAATCAGTAAGCAGGTGAAAACTGGGTCATCAGATTACCTTTGAAAATCCCTGCAGTAGCCAATAAAGTACAATACTCATGGCTGTACACACAGAATCCTTTACATTTAATTGTACAAGAAGAAAAGAACCTATGTTACAAATATAGCTCAGAGTATACAGTTGATCCCATGTTGCTTGAACCATGCAGTGTAACATCACTATGTTCTGACTTCTAAAGACTGGCTCAAATGCGGCCTCCTGAGCAAAGTCTTCTGTGATTCCCCCCACCCAGGCCAGGGCCTCTGCAGAGCCTCGGAGCTAGAACTCTCTGCCTCTCTTAGGGCACTGATTTTAACTTCTGAAGTACTGCGAAGGGAGTGGAGGGCGATGCCCCTCTAACAACTCTTTTGTTAATGACCTCTTGAGGGCAGGATTTGAGTTCTTGTTCTGGCACTGACTGTGCGACTTTGAGCAACTTACTAACCTCTCTGAGCCTTAGTTTTCTCATCTGTAAAAGAGAAGATAGCATGATCTGGCACGCCTACTTTCGGACATATATCCAAAAGAACTGAAAGCAGGTTCTTGAAGAGATACTTGCATACTCACGTTAACAGCAGCATTATCTGTAATAGCCAAAAGATAGAAGCAAACCAAATGTCTACTAATGATGGATAAACAAAATATGGTATATTCAAACAACAAAATATTATTCAGCCTTAAAAAGGAGGGAAATTCTAACACCTGCCACAACATCGATGAACCTCCAGGAGAGTATACTAAGTAAAACAAGCCAGTCACAAAAAGAGAAATACTGTGTGATTCCACTTCTATGAGACACCTAGAGTAGTCAAACTCATAGAGACAGAAAGCAGAATGGTGGCTACCAGGAGCTGGAGGGTGGGGGATATGGGAGTTGTTTAATGGGCATGAAAAAGTTCTGGAAATTGGGTGTACAACAATGTAAGTATACTCAACACTACTTAGCTGGACGCTTACAAATAGTTAAGATGGTAAAGTTTATGCTATATATATTTTACCACAAATTAAAAAAAAAGAGCAATAGTAATACCAGCTTCATAGGTTTATAGTAAAGAGTAAGGAGACAGAACATACATAAAGCAGTAAGCACAGAACCCAGCAAGTAATATGTGCTCTGTGTAAAGTGTTTACGTGGTTTTTTAGTAATCATGTGTGTGTTGTTGTTGTTATTTCACTTAAAATGATTTTGTAAACACTTCTGTAGTTTCCATAAATCACATTATCAATGTAATGCCCAACACAAAATTTTACCTATTGCCCCTCAATTTTACTTCACTGTCCTCTCGTGCCTGTATTACTAGACCAAATGACGTGAGCATTTTTCATCAGCTATTATTTTATTTGTTATATGTGGAAATAAATAACTTGAAAATGTAAAGCTGGATCTTTAGGAAAGGGTGATGTTACATATAATAAGAATTACGCCAGCACAAAAATTCTTGCTCATCACTCAGCATTCCAATCCTCAGGGAAAAAAAAAAAAGCCAATACTTTCATAGGGATGGTGTCTAAATTATGGCCTGATTAAAACAAAGGTATATATATATAGTATTCCTAATGCTCTGGTTGGTATGAAATGCCACCACTCTACATAGAGAAATATAAACAGATACTAATAAATCTGTTTGGGCATTTGAAACTAATATAACCAGGGCCTTCCCTACTCACAAGAAGAATATCATTTAACTCAAACACTTTTGAAAAATTATAGGGTTTTATGTTGTATGTGTGTGCTTTCCTAAAACTTTATCTTCCACAAGTAACAGATCCTTAAATTTTATTAGGCTATGAGGTCTCCACCCTCTTCCCCAACTCAAAGACATTTCCCAGCCTCTCTAGCAGCTAGGGTGGCCATGTGGTTAAGTAAGTTCTGGGTGATGAAATATAAGCAGAAGTTCCATACGCCTTTCAGAAACACGCTTTAAAAGGGAAAGGGCATATGTTATCTTTTCCCTGCATCCTTCTTCCTTCCTGCCGCGTGGAACTGACAGAAGCATCACTCGTCCCTCAGAACCATACATCCCCCAGCTGCTCCCAGTCCCGTGGGTGTCACACAGCTGATTCTCCCCAAGAAGACACCAGAGGCAATTGCTGTTCCTAAAACTCTCTGGAGATTCAGAACATAGCTCAGAGAGGAGTGTCCTTCTAAAGCCTCCCTACCTAGACAACTAGCAAAAGAACACCCTCTCCTCATCCCCAGTCTGGCCTGCAAAAAAGGGATGACCCAAACAGCCTCTACAGACCCAATGACACTTCAAAGACTGTCCCCTGGTCCCTGGCCCTGAGTCCTGGGGAAATGGGACCTTGCACAAATCCACTTCACTTCTCGAGTTTCCATTTTACCTTCTATAAAATGGAAACTAACCCACCTGCCTATTCTGCAGGGTGCTCTGTCCAAGTAAGACTATGAGCGCAAAAGCATCTTAATTTACAGTGGAATCAAAATATAATGAAGGCTAATGACATTGAGAGCCACAGTCAAGAAAGAGCAGAGTGGCTGGACCAGAGGGGGAGAATTCCAGGAACTTATCCTGAAGATATCCTTACAAAAGTATATAGAGATTTGTGTCCATGAGACTCACTGCAGCTTTATTTGTAACATTTTGACATAATATTATATAAAATAAAATATGGTACATCAATACAACCGAATACTATGTACTTAATAAAAAGAATGAGGAAAGTGATAAGAGAAATGAAGAACACAAGCATATCAGCTGGTGTTACGGTGCCAGGACTAAAATCAGAAGTGGTTAAAAGGGGCGACCTCACCTCCCAGTTAAATGAGATGACCAAAGTACAGAAGAGATGGGATAAAAGCCACCCACACACCTGGGAGATGAGAGGCAAGTAGAGGAGCGTGCAGATCACAGACAGCAAGCTACCGCCTCCGTGCAGAAGTGGACACTTCGGAGAAGAGTTCAAACCCCAGGAACCTGGAAAAGCTCAAACCTGGAGCCACCAGGAGCCAGAGAGTATGGAGACTGGATACCAGTCAGGACTGGGGAGAGATGCTGGACTGAAAGCAGAGCAGGGCGTGGGAGGACCTTCAGTCTCTTCCTCAGTTGACCCCCCAAAATACCAGCAGTCAGGTAAAATCTTTGTTGCAGGAGGGATTTTTCTCTGGAGAACAGACATTTGGGGGTTCCACCAAAACGATCAGGTCTCAACTTAGTGACTCTATAGCTGACAAACTGTCTAGATACAAAGTATCTCATCGTTCATCGGGCTTTTGTGCTGCACACTGAAATACAGAGTAGGAAGGCTCAACAGATAACTAAGGGATGCTGTTACTGTAAAAAGAGGAGACCAAGAAAATAAACTGAAGAACTTGAGGGGAAATAGAGACAAAGCAGGGAGCAAAAGAAAACTTAACAGGAAGGAAAAAAAAAAAAGGCAAAAAACCCATCAATTAATATCCTCTGAGAAAAACAAGAACAGGGTGCTATTAAAACAAAGACAATGAGGGGCCCCTGGGTGGCGCAGTCGTTAAGCGTCTGCCTTTGGCTCAGGGCGTGATCCCGGCGTTCTGGGATCGAGCCCCACATCAGGCTCCTCCGCTGGGAGCCTGCTTCTTCCTCTCCCACTCCCCCTGCTTGTGTTCCCTCTCTCGCTGGCTGTCTATCTCTGTCGAATAAATAAATAAAATCTTTAAAAAAAATGAAAATAAAATAAAACAAGGACAATGAGAAGAAGATGCTTTCAAAATTCTAGGAGACAGTAATTTTCAATCTGGAATTCCATGCTGAGTGAAACCATCAGTCTACAGGAGCTGACTGTATGAGGGTAGAATAAAGATGTTCAATCACATAAGGACTTAGAAAAACCTACCTCCTATGAATGCTTTCTTAGGAAGTTCCTAGAGTTCAGATGCCACTAGAAAAAACGAATAAATCAAGAAGACACAGGATCCAGGAAAGAGGCAAAGGAGGGTCCCAGAAAGCCTAGAGAACAATCCAGACTAGAGCAGGAAGGCATGGAGGGCTATAAGATGGATGTCTCAAGAAAAGGGGAACTAACTGGCCACGTGAAAAACAGAAATCAGATGGGTTTTATAAATCAGTCAGAGTTTGGGAAGAATTGGTACATGATAACCAAACCAATGAAAGCAATTAACAAGGGATCAAGACCAGATCTGTATTTATTATACTTGTCACCAGTGAACAATAATTAAACAATGAATACTGATTTAAGCAACAACTGTGATATACCTATACTGGGACAATGCAGGAAGGGAAATTGGGGGCAGGATGCAGTATGAGAACACTAATTTAAATTCTCATCTTCTATAACAGATCAGTAAAAGATGTAAACTGATAAATCAGGAAACAACAACATAAACCTACATTTAAAAAAGGCGACAAATATCCAAAGAAAAAACTAAAAAGTTTGGGAAGTAAAACTCTAGGCTAGGACAGGAGACTGCTTTTGTGTTAAAAGCCTCAAAGTACTCTTGACTTTTAAAAACTATGTTCATGAACTACTTCACAAATAACAAAAAATAATTAAAAAAAACAAACAAACAACTGGTTACCTCTACAGAGAGAGACTGTGTGAGGGACTAGGATGAGAAAAATTTATTGCCCTCCTTTTGTTCACTTCTGTACTGCTTGAATTTTTCTTTTTTTTTTTTTTAATTTATTTATTCGACAGAGATAGAGACAGCCAGCGAGAGAGGGAACACAAGCAGGGGGAGTGGGAGAGGAAGAAGCAGGCTCCCAGAGGAGGAGCCTGATGTGGGGCTCGATCCCATAACGCCCGGATCACACCCTGAGCGGGCAGACACTTAACGACTGCGCCACCCAGGCGCCCCGCTTGAATTTCTTAAACCACATGCATACACGGCTTTTATAACTTAGGAAAAGAAAACAGTAGATAGTTCTATATGTATTGTCACAGTCTAGCCAAAGGCAATTAAAAATTGAAACAAAAAATAACAAACTTAAGAAATTCTAAAGAGTTTCTAAGATTTTGTGACTTATGATGTGTTTAATCACATGGAACAGAACACTGCTATTATATATAAACATAAGAAAAATTAAAAAGCTAACTTATGGAAATCTATTTTTAAGACACAGTAACTAAGTCACTCAGTGACAGGTTACGGTATCTGGGAACTACAAAAGTCTAGGACAATTCCAGATACATATATAATCAACCATGAGAGTTAATTATTATTATTTTGTGATAATAACATCTTGTGAACCAAGAGACCAGCTACTTTCCCCCCCTTTTTCCTATGGAGGGATCTGCATATGGTTAAGAAAATGCTTATTTTTATCACTGGCGTCATACCCCTTAAAGGTCTCCCATCGAGCTTTCTCTTCAACAGACTCAAGCTGTAAGATCAAAGCTGCTCCTTACATATATCTACCGTTATAATATTTACTTCAGAACAAAACCTGAGCCCCAACAGACCCCTATCACTTCTGAGCCGATGATTTTTGACAAAGTTCCAACACCGAGGCTTTTCTAAACGTGACTTTTACCTTTCCTGGGTGGAGAAAGTACACAGCTCCTGAAATTCAGGGCTTAGCTGCTCGCTCACCTGCTGTGAGTGTAACTAAGAGGATAATTATATCGAGAGTTGCTGAAACTCACAGCTGATTCATGCTTCTGTGCTGCCCTGTTCCTCCTCAAAACAAGGCAGATTTTACAGGCGTTTTAGCGTCTCGCTAGACACAAAGAGAATAAAGTTAGGCCGGCAGCGGGCGGCGGGAACTCTTGAAAAGTGGTACCACCAGCAACGCTGAAGCCACAGAACGACATTTACCTTTACTCGTCTCCGTTTTCTCCCCTTTTCTTCCCCTGGAACCTGCTTCTCTCCTTTCTTTCGCTTTTTCCGCTTTCTGTCCTTGTGTTTGTCATGATCGTTTTTGTCTTCGAAGAGGCTGGAGTCGTGCCCCGAGCTGCCCGTGGAGAGCTCGGTGACTTCGTTCCCTCCCACTTTGAGGACCAGCTTCAAGGGCTTCTCTACATACTCTTAAACAAAAGGAGAGAGCCTCGGTTACGGGCGGGACGCGCCGGGCAGGGGCCACAATGCAGAGGCAGCGTGGGCAGAGGGAGAAGCCGGAGCCACGGCCGCGGCGGCTTTGGACACGCAGCGGGCGCCCAGCCAAGCACCTGTTGACTGACGGACACTCGCCCAGGGGGTGCCCCGAACGCTGCGGGCCTCCGGGGGCCGTCTCACACCTCCCGGCAAGAGTCCCGCCGGGGGCCAGGGGTCTGGGGTTCGAATGCTGCCCCCGCCTGCGGTCTGCGCGGCCTCCGGCGGGCCGCGCCCCCTTCGCGGGTCCCGGCCCGCCTCGGGAGCTCGAGGGTGGTCTCCAAGGAGCGAGGACCCTCCCTCCCCCC
>NC_048229.1:49292078-49379142 GCF_002007445.2 Ailuropoda melanoleuca
CCGCCGCGCGCGCAGGGTGCGGCCGGCTGCCCGTGGCGGCCCCTGGCGGCTGGAGGTGGCGCTGCAGGCCACGGGCCGGGGGCGGAGTCCGGGCCGGGGGCGGGGTCCACGGCTTAGACCTCTCGCCTCACTTCTTTCTCCCTTGCTCTCCTTTCTCTCTCTCTTTCCTTCTTCTCCCCTGTCTTCCTCCCTTCCCTCTCTGTCTTTCTTTCCTCTCTCCCTTCTCTCCTTTTCTCTGTCTCTGTCGGTCTGATTGTCTGTCTCTCCCTCCCTCCCTCTCTGTATCTCTCCTTCCCTTCCTCTGCCTCTTTGTTTCTGTCTCTGTTTCATTGTCTGTCTCTCTCTGTTTCCCTGTTTCCGTCTGTCTCTCTGTCTCTCCCTCCCTCTCTCTTCCTCTGTCTGCCAGTCTTTCCGTCTCTCCCTCCCTCCCTCTCTGTTCCTTTCTCTTTCCTCCCTCCCTTCCTCTCTCCACTCTCTTTCCCTCTTTTCCTCTTCTTCCTTTCCTCTCTTTCTCCCTTTCCTCCCTCTTCCTACCACTCTTCTTTTTCTTTCTATCACCCTTCCCCCTTCCCTGACTCCTTGTTTCTATCCCCCTTCCCCTTGTTTCTGTCTTCCCTTGAACAATATTTATTGAACCTTGTACTGGATGCCAGACCCAGCAAATCCAGCACATTGGTAACTAGAAGGATTCTAATCTTAAAAACAAAGTAAAACAAAAAAACCCTTATGTGCTGGCATGTAACACCGTAAAACTGTAAACTGTAACTAAAACAACATCAAAAAATATGAAGCCGAGTGTTATTTGGTAAGATCCATATATGGAAATAAATGTTGACATCTGGATGAAAAGCCTCCAGTAGAGCTGAAGCGGAATGTTTTAGTTTGATGCTTCTCTCTGTTGTTTGAAATTTTTTTCATATGCATGTTAAATTTTTAAAAGCTTTTATTTACTTATTTATTTAGAGAGAGCAGGAGCAGGGAGGGGCAGAGGGAGAGGGAGAGAGAGAATCTTAAGCAGGCTCCAAGTTCAGTGCAGAACCCAACTTGGGGCTCCATCTTAGGACCCTGAGATCATGATCTGAGCTGAAATCAAGAGTCAGATGCTTAACTGACTGAGACACCCAGGCACCCCAATGTTAATTTTTTTTAATTGAAAAGAGAGATACCATTTAGAAACTAACTTGAAAAAAAAATGATGAAAATGTATCTATTAGAGCTGTACCAACTGAGAGTCCAGACTAACACGACTGCTTTTAGATGGACCTCTACTCCTTGATGCTGTTTTAAGACTTTGTCATTCATTCTTATCCTCAGGTGCTGAGCCCTACTGGAGAGATGCTATTCACATTTCTGTTCATTGGAGTTTACCCAAATATAGTATTAGGATGTATTTATTTATTTATTTATTTATTTATTTATTTATTTATTTTTAAAGATTTTATTTTTATTTAGTTGACAGAGATAGAGATAGCCAGTGAGAGAGGGAACACAAGCAGGGGGAGTGGGAGAGGAAGAAGCAGGCTCATAGCAGAGGAGCCTGATGTGGGGCTCGATCCCATAACGCCGGGATCACGCCCTGAGCCGAAGGCAGACGCTTAACCTCTGTGCCACCCAGGCGCCCCAGGATGTATTTAATATAGCACATCTGGGGATGTTGGCTGCAGGGAAACAATATAATGTTGATACTTTTACACATGACAACTTCGTAAGATAGGAAGCACAGAAACATTCTTATTCCCATTTTGGAGATGGAGAAATGGATGCCCAGAGAAGTGAAGACTCCTCACCCTGCGTGGCTCTGCTGCTCTTCATGGCACACGTGGCCACCAGCACCATGTTACATATCTGCTACATGTCTGCGTGTGTGTTAGTCAGCTGTCTCCCCCTCGGGACTCCCAGCTCCCCGAGGACAGGAATGGGGCCCACATCACTTGTGGTTGTGTTCCGTGTACCTACCACAGGGCGGGCCAGCGCAGGCCCTCAAGAAATATTCGTCAGATAAGTGAATGAAGGAATAATTACACTGTTTTATGGTGATGACTCCCCCCCACTTCCTTCCCTGAGGGTCTTTTGGCTGGGGACAGGAGGTGACTGGTGGCCTCTCAGGGAGTCTGAGGAGGAGGAGGAGAGAGGCAGTGAGGAAGGCTGGCCACTGGGGGGGGTGGCATTCCCAGGAAATGGCCTCTGCTCTGCTCTTTCGGGGCCCGGCCTGTCTGCAGAGGACTTGTAGCCCAGAGGGTGTGAGGCCGTGGCAGGCCAGGCACTTAGCAGTCCCCTTACTCTGAGGTGTGCCAGGCTCCCACCACAGCTGGGCCTTTGGAACTTGGTGCCCCTATGGAGAGGGAGCTCTAGGACACAGCTGATGTCCTGGACGCCTGACCCTGGAGTAGAGTGTGGCCTCCCTTGGGAGACCCGGAAGAGACTCTCCACAGGCCCTACAGATGAAAGTGGCTTACTGGGAATGGACCCCATGATCCCGTCGGGCTGAAAGCCCCGAATATCTGGAGCCTCGGAGACTCTCCCCAACCCCCACACCTCCACGGCCCTGCTGTGTTCCTCAAAGCCCCCTCGTGCAGCCGTGAGCCCGGGCAAGGAACTCCCAAGGCCAGTTGTCCATGTGCTCCTTACTTCTCTCGTCTTCCTTTGTGTGGACCTCAGCCTTCTCTGGGGAATGGGCAGAAGCAGCCCTGGGCACCTGCGTGGTTGGCATGAGGGTCAGAGACAGTGAGGGGTGAAAAGGCTTCTGGCACAATGAAGGCCTTCCTGAGTATGGAAGAATAGAAAGGAAGGGGGGGGNAGGGGGGGGAAGAGCTGGTTCTCTTGGATACTCCGGGGTGGGGGGGGGCCAGGAGCACCCTGCCCTCTGTCCCTGGGCTGTCCCCAGAGCCCAGGCCCCCAGCAGCTGCAGCAGGTGGCCCAGTTTGGCTGTATGGGCAGGCGGCCGACCTGGCAGCAGCCCGTTAGTGGGTGCGGAGGGCCCCGAGGGGGCCAAGGCTGGTTCACTGGGCAGCTCTTTGGGGACGCAGTGGCCTGAGGTGATTCCCTGTGACAGGCTGTTGACAGCGCAGTTCGCAGGGTTGCTCATGATCACAGGTGCTGCTGCCCCAGCTGTCTGCCTCTGAGTGAACAAAAGGAAGGCCTCAGATGGCAGCTGTCCATGTGGGGAGGCTGTGCCCCCCCACCCCCCATGCCCTCGGAGCTGTTTGCGGGAGGGCAGGGAGTCCAAGCCGCGGTGCCCATTGCTGACAACCGTGAAAGTTACTTGGACTCAGATTCTGCCGGGACAGAGAGGAACTTGGAGCCCCCCCTCAAATAGGAAAGAGGCAACACAAGCACCTTCCTCCCTCCCTCCCTCCCTTTCACCCCTTCCCTCGCTGCCTCCCTGCCTCCCTTCATCCTATTTTCTTGACTCCCTACTATTGTGCCAAATGCTGGAACACAGTGAAAGCAAAATAGGCCTGGTCCTGTCCGCATGAAGTTCACAGTCACACACTTAACGGGGGGTTGCACAGGACACCTGTAGTTGACCCTGGAGCAACTTGGGTTTGAGTCCACAGATCCACTATGTGCAATTTTTTCCCATACGGTGTAGTCCTGTAAAAGTGTTTTCTCTTCACTGCGATTTTCTCGATAACATTCTTTTTAACTTACTTGGTTGTGATACACACATAGAAATGCACCTATAAATATGTGCTAATCAATTGTTTATGTTATGGGTAAGGCTTCCGGTCAACGGCAGGCTGTTAGTAGTTACGTTTGGGGGGACCGAAAAGTTGTATGTAAGTTTTTGACCATGTAGGGGGTCAGCACCCCTAATTCCAGAGTTCAAGAGTCAACCGTATTTAACCGTGGTTGTAATGTTAGGAAGGAACACAACAGGGCGGTGATACGTTATACTGTTATGGTAAGACTCTGACACAGCCTGGGGGTTCAGGGTTCCCCTCTGAGGAAGCCACACAGGGATGTATCTTAGGTTGGGCGCCCTGGAAGCTGTTGGGGCAATCTGTTGATGGGAGTCTGTTTGGGGCAACAGGAGCCGGCTGGAAGGGAGTGGGGGGAGCAGGGTAGGGCAGGGCAGAAGCCAAGGAAGGTTGGGGCCTCGTCCTGACCCAATCACACGGAGGTGGTGCGGGAAGGTGGGTGTGGAGCAGGAAGCGCTCCACCGAACAGTTCCCTGGACGAGAGGGGCCAGCCCGTGGTAGCTGGGGTCAGGCGGAGAGGTCAGCCCAGCGGTTTTCCTGACCCCCACAGAGCCACTCTAGTCTACGCGGGACAATCCTCTGAAGAAGACGGTGGGTGTTGGTCCTCAGCAGCCAATACTGACAGCTGCAGGAGATGACACGTCCTGGGGACAGGTGAGCTGAGGTGGCATCAACGGCATCCACTAGCCAGGCAGAGGGATCAGCATATGCAAAGGCAAGAGAACATTTGGTGCATTCAAGGAAGGGAGAAGGCCAGTTCTGGAGCAAGAAAAACAAGGGGACACTGGGGGTAGCGCCCAGAGATGAGGCTGGGCTGGGCAGAATGTCAGGAGGCATGGAGGAGATGCTCGATTTTATTCTGGGGTGTATGGGAGGCAGTGGGTGTGGGCACATGACCAGGTCTGCATTTTGTCAAGAGCACTTTGGCTTCTGAATAGAGAAGGAATTGTGGGTTTAGGAGACAGGGCAGGGAGAGCAGCTAGGAGTTGATGTTGGACTTCACAGTGGGGGTGGTGGTGGCGGTTTGGATTATGTGCAGGCAAGGGGCTGGTGCAGGGGGATAATTTGCGAGTTACCTCGGAGGAAGAATCTGTGAATGACCCAGGAGGAGATGCTGAGCGGGAAGTTGGGGGCCTGTGTCTGGGGCTTGGAGGAGAGGCTCGGTCTGTCTGAAAAGAGACTTTTGGTCTAGAGACGTCTTTGGAACCCCAGGAGTGAATCAGACCACCCAGGAGGAGACAACAGAGTAACCAGAGAAGACAGAGCCTTGAGGACTTTGAATATCAAGGTCAGTGGAGGATGAGGAAGCAGGAAAGGAGATAGAGGAGCAGCCCCGGGCAGGAGAAAGGCCAGGAGAGTTGGGC
Organism: Ailuropoda melanoleuca; assembly: GCF_002007445.2. Classification (NCBI taxonomy): domain Eukaryota; kingdom Metazoa; phylum Chordata; class Mammalia; order Carnivora; family Ursidae; genus Ailuropoda; species Ailuropoda melanoleuca. Next base: position 49,297,144 of record NC_048229.1, read on the forward strand.
ATACCAGGAGGGTGCCAGCGCCAGAGCTGGCTGAGGGCATGTGGGGGAGGGAGTGGCGCCAGGCTGCAGGGAGTCTGCAAGCTCTGCGGGGGTCTGTTCAGGGCTGGAAAGGGTGGATCAAATAAGTAGAATCATGCAGGTAAGAACGCTGAGTGGGGATGCTGGGGGAGACAGTTGGCAGCTCAGAAAGGGTCCTGCAGGCTTGGGACGTGGTCCACCATCACTCCTGGAAACCCTGCTCTGGGAACAGAGAGTCGCTGTGTGCTGTGGCTGTGGGCTTGCTTTGTGCCACCCAGATCTCTAAGTTCCGGTAGTCCTGGCGCTGCAAAAACCAGCCATGGAAGCTGGGCACGTCCCTTCTGCTCGCTATTCGCAGCCACAGAAAAAGGATGAGGCTGCTTGCTTTCAAACTTGGTTGGTTCCAGGGAACCTTTTCTGATGTTCCTTTCAGTGTCTGATCAAGTTTTAATTATGTGTGTATATTTTAGGTTTTTCTTGATTCAGCTATTTAATTTTAAGCTTATTTATTTCTTAATTTGTATTAACATGTTATAGATAAAGTTGAAAACACAGAGAGGCATAAGGAAAAAAATTTAAATTGCTTATAATCCCACCACCTTTTGTGACTTTTTGCAATATGTCATTCCAGATATTTTCCAACTTGTTTTTCAAATTAGAGTTTGTTAGTGATTCTCATCTCCTTGTCTCGGGAGCTATATTTGCAATGCTCCATTATTGTGCATTCTAGAGCCTCGCTACTCAAAGGGTGGTCCACAGACTAGCTGCATTGGTGGTAACCGGGAGCTTGGGAGAAATGCAGAATCTCTGGCTCCGCCTCAGAACTGTGGAATCAGAACCTGCATTTTTATCACGATCCGTGGCTATTCGTATATATGTATTTGAAAAGCACTGTTGTAGAACATTAGTTTATACCTAGGCTTTATTTTCTTGGGCAAGAAACAAGAAACCACTAGGTTAGAACAATTAGACCCTGAAGGAGAGCTTTGACAAAGCCAGATATACACCTGTGTCCATGTTTTGACTCAAAAACTCAATACGGGGGCACCTGGGAGGCTCAGTCAGTTGAGCATCTGACTCTTGTTTTTGGCTCAGGTTGTGATCTCAGGGTCATGCGATTGAGCCCCACGTTGGGCTCAGCACTCCGCAGGAAGTCTGCTTGGGATCTCTCTCCCTCTCCTTCTGCCCCTCCCCCTGCTCATGCTCTCTCTAAATAAATAAATAAATAAATAAATAAATAAATAAATAAATTCTAAAAAAAAAAGGCAGTTCAATAGGGAGAAAAGATCTGAAGATTTGAGGGACCTTTTCACTTATCCCAACTATTAAGAAAAATTTTTTTTTAAAAGATTTTATTTATTTATTTGACAGAGATAGAGACAGTCAGTGAGAGAGGGAACACAAGCAGGGGGAATGGGAGAGGAAGAAGCAGGCTCCCAGCGGAAGAGTCTGATGTGGGGCTCCATCCCATAACACTGGGATCATGCCCTGAGCCGAAGGCAGACGCTTAACCGCTCTGCCACCCAGGCGCCCCAAGAAAATTTTTAACTACAAAAAAACTCTGATGAAATCCCCCATATGCAATTCTATATTATATATATTTTATATAACTGTTTTTTAAAAGATAATTTTTAAGGGAAGTTTTAGGTTCACAGAAAATGAAGGGAAGGTACAGAGATTTCCCATATACCTCGTGCCCTGACACATACATAGCCTTCTCCGTTATTCACATCCCCCACCGAAATGTGCACCTGTTAACAACTGATGAGCCGACATTGACATATCATAATTACCCAAAGTTTGTAGTTGACATTAGGCTTCACTCTGGGTACTGTACGTTCTGTGGGTTTAGACAAATATAATGACATGTATCCATTATTATGTTATCATACAGGGTATTTTTACTGCCTTAAAAATTCCCTGTGCTCCATCTATTCAGCTCTCCCTAACCACCCCCGACCCCTGGCAACCACTGGTCTTTTTACCATCTCCATAGTTTTACCTTTTCCGAAATGTCATATGGTTGGAGTCCTATAGCATGTAGCCTTTTCAGATTGGCTTCTTTCACTTAGTCACATGCATTTAAGATTCCTTCACATCTTTTCATGGCCTGGTGATTCATTTCCTTTTAGCACTGAATAATATTCCATCGTCTGGATCACCATAGTATATTTATCCGTTTCCCCACTGAAGAACATCTTGGTTGCTTCCAAGGTTGCGTAAACATGTATAAAGTTACTGTAAACAGCCGTGTGCAAGTTTTTGTTTGGACATAAGTTTTCAGCTCCTTTCGATGAATACCACGAAGCACGATTGCTAGATTGGATGGCAAAAGAATGTTTAATTTTGTAAGAAGCTGCCAAACTGTCGTCCAAAGTATCCATACTATTTTGCATTCCAACCAGTGATGAATGAGAGTTCCTGTTGCTCCACATCCTCACCAGCATTTGGTGGTGTCAGTGTTCTGGATTTTGGCTGTTCAAACAGGTGTGCAGTGGTACCTGACTATTGTTTTAGTTTGCATTTCCCTGATGTCGTATGACATGGAGCCTCTTTTCATATGTTTATTTGCCATCTGTATGTCTTCTTTGGTGAGGTGTCTGCTAAAGTCTTTGGCCCATTTTTAAATCAGATTGTTTATTTTCTTATTGTTGAATTTTAAGAGTTTTTTTTTTTGTATATTTTGAATAACAGTCTTTTATCAGATATGTCTTTAGCAAATATTTTTTCTCAGTTGGTAGCTCATCTTCTCATTCTCTTTAATGTGATTCACTGATCAGAAGTCTTAAATTTTAATGAGGTCCAGCTTATCCATTATTTCTCTCATGAATTTGTATGCCTTTTGTATTGTATCTAAAAAGTCACTGTAGGGGGCGCCAGGGTGGCTCAGTCAGTTGAGCTTTCTGCGTTCAGCTCAGGTCATGATCCCAGGGTCATGGGATCAGGCCCCATGTAGGGCTTCCTGCTCAGCCAAGAGCTTGCTTCTCCCTCTCCCTCTCCCTCTCCCTCTTCCCCTCCTTATGCTCTCCTGCTCTCTCTTTCTGTCAAATAAATAAATAAAATCTTTAAAAATAATAATAAAAAAACAAAAACTGAATGACAAAAATGTCATATTAACAATAGCTAAATCGTGGAAGGAGCCGAGATGCCCTTCAACAGATGACTGGATTAAGAAGCTGTGGTCCATATATACAATGGAATATTACTCAGCTATCAGAAAGAATGAATTCTCAACATTTGCTGCAACATGGACGGCACTGGAGGAGATAATGCTAAGTGAAATAAGTCAAGCAGAGAAAGACAATTATCACATGATTTCTCTCATCTATGGAACATAAGAACTAGGAAGATCGGTAGGGGAAGAGAGGGATAAAGAAAGGGGGGGTAATCAGAAGGGGGAACGAAACATGAGAGACTATGGACTCTGAGAAACAAACTGAGGGCTTCAGAGGGGAGGCGGGTGGGGGAATGGGATAGACTGGTGATGGGTAGTAAGGAGGGCATGTATTGCATGGTGCACTGGGTGTTATACGCAACTAATGAATCATCGAACTTTGTATCGGAATCCGGGGATGTACTGTACGGTGACTAACATAATATAATAATAAAATATAAAAAAATGTCATATTAAAAAATAAAATTAAATTAAAAGTCATTGTCATACCCAAGGTCATCTAGATTTTCTCTCATGTTATCTTCCAAAAATTTTATACTTTCACATTTTACATTTAGGTCTGTGAGTTAATTTTTGGGAAGGGTGTAAGGTCTGTGTTCTGATTCACTTTTTTAACATGTAGATGTTCAGTTGTTCCAGCACCACTTGTTGAAAAGACTACATTTTTTCCATTTTCTTGCTTTTATTCCTTTGTCAAAGATCTGTCGACTATATTTATGTGGATCTATATCTGGCCTGTCTATTCTGCTCCATTGATCTATTTGTCTATTTTTTTGCTGATACCATACTGTCTTAATCACTCTAGCTTTATAGTAAGTTTTGGAGTTGTAGTGTCAGTCCTCCAAATATGTTCTCCTTCAATATTATGTTGGCTATTCTGGGTCTTCTGCCTGTCCATATAAGCTTTAGAATCAGTGTGTCTATATCCACAAAATAACTTTCTGGGATTTTGATTTGGATTGTATTGAATCTGTAGATCAAACTGGGAAGAACTGGCATCATGACAATATTGAGTCTTCCTATCTTCCTATCAGTGACCATGGAATATCTCTGTTTATTTTGTTCTTTGATTCCTTTCATCAGAGTTTTGTAATTTTCCTCATACCTAAGCATTTCATTTTCTTGGATGCTAATATAAATGGTATTGTGTTTTTAATTTCAAATTCCACTTGTTCATTGATGGTTTATAGAAAATAATTGGCTTTTAAATATTAACCTTGTATCCTGCAACCTTGCTATAATCACCTATTATTCCAGGTTTTTTTTTTGGTTGTTGTTGATTCTTTCAGATTTTCTACATAGATGATCATGTAATCTGCGAAGAAAAACAATTTCTTCCTTCCCAGTCCGTATTTTCTTTCTTCTTTTTCTTTCTTTCTTTCTTTCTTTCTTTCTTTCTTTCTTTCTTTCTTTCTTTCTCTCTTTCTCTCTCTCTTTCTTTTTCTTTCTTTCTTTCTTTCTTTCTTTCTTTCTTTCTTTCTTTCTTTCTTTCTCAAGATTTTATTTATTTATTTGACACACACACAGAGAAAGAGCACAAGCAGGGGAAGTGGCAGGCAGAGGGAGAGGGAGAAGCAGACTTCCCACTGAGCAGGGTACTCCACGTGGGACTCGATCTCAGGACCCTGGGATCATGACCTGTGCTGAAGGCAGATGCTTAATGACTGAGCCACCCAGGCACCCCCAATCTGTATTTTCTTTTCTTGTCTTACTGCATTGGCTAGAACTTCCAGCATGATGTTGAAAAGGAGTGATGAGAAGGGACATCCTTGCCTTGTACCTGGTCTTAGAGGGAATGTTTTGAGCTTCTCACCACTAAGAATGTTGTTAGCTAGCTGTAGGGTTTTTGGTGGGTATTCTTTATCAAGATGAAAAAGTTTTCCTCTATTCTTACTTTCCTGACAAGTTTTTTTTTTTTCTTAATCATGAATGGTTGAAATTTTTCAAGTGCTTTTCTGCTTCTACTGATATGATCATGTTATTTTTGCTCTTTAGCCCACTGAAGTGATGAACTACATTAAGTGATTTTTTATTTTTTAAATTAAGATTATTTATTTATTTATTTGGCAGAGAGAGAGAGTACATGCAGGGGGAGTGGCAGGCAGAGGGAGAAGGAGAAGCAGGCTCCTTGAGGAGCAGGGAGCTTGATGCAGGACTTGATCCCAGGACCCTGAGATCGTGACCTGAGCTGAAGGTAGATGCTTAACCGACTGAGCCACCCAGGTGTCCCGTGATTCTTGATTGTTAAACTAACTTTGTAATCTTGGATAAATTCCACCAGATTGTAGAGTATTATTCTTTTATACATTATTGTATTTGCCTTGCTAATATTTTGCTGAGAATTTTTGTATCTGTGTCCATGAGAGATACTGGTCTGTAGTTTTATTTTCTTGTAATGTCTTTGGTTTTGGGATTAGGGTGATGCTGACTTCATAGAATGAGTGAGGAAGTAGTACCTTTGCTTCTGTCCTCTGAAAGACATTACAGAGAATTCATATACTTTTTTTCTTAAATGTTTGATAAGTTTCACCAGTGAACCCATCTGAGACTGGTACTTTCTCTTTTGGAAGGTTATTATTTATTTATTTATTTATTTATTTATTTATTTATTTATATTATTTAATAGATAAGGTCCTATTCAGATGGTCTATTTCTTCTTGTGTGAGTTTGGCAAATTGTGTCTTTCAAGGAATTTGTCCATTTCATCGAGGTATCAAGTTTGTGGGGTTAGAATGGTTCCCAGTATTCCTTTATTATCCTTTTAATGTCCATAGGATCTGTAGTGATGTCCTCTTTTTTCATTTCTGATGTCAGTAATTTCCATCCTTGTTTTTTTTCCTTAGCCTAGCTAGAGGTTTATAGATTTTATTGGTCTTTTCAAAGAACTAACTTTTGTTTTCATTGATTTTCTTTATTGATTTCCTGTATAACCAATTTTTATACCTTGGAAATGGATACATCAAAATGTGGGTCTTCACTGATTCTAAAAAGTAAGTGTTAAACTTTTAACTGAAAAGATAAAACACATTTGCACTAACAAGATACTGCTTTTGTTTCTTATATATAGGAGTTCTGCTTATGGCTTCTTTTGGAATAAGACGTTGCTAAAGATCTTTGAAAACCTCTCAATGATATGATCTCCAGGGGCCCTTCCATGGCTCTGTAATTCAGTTAGAAAAAATACTGTTGTGAACAGATGTTTTAAAAATATCTATCTCTTAGTAAACCATATAAAGTCATACAGATTAGTCATGTTTGGGTGTGTGGTTGGATAAAGTCATCTGGAATACAGTACAGGGTAAGAGCACAGAGCTAGAATTCAGGATGCCTGGTTCTCACCCTTGTATTGGTCAGCCTCCACGTAACGGTCAGAATACTTTTGTTTGGTAGCATCTGAAACCCACCTCTGATGAGGCTGAGCTTCAGGTAATGCTACATCCAGGACCTCAAATGATGTCACAAGATTCAGGTTTTCTCTGTCTTTTGGCTCTGTTTCCTCTGCGCTTGTCCTATTTTGAGATAGGCTATAATGGCTTCCAACAGCTCCAAGCTGACATCCTCATAGATCCAGTTCAGAGAAAAGAGAATGTTTCTTTCCCCAGTGGTCTACCAAAAAGTCATGGGGGTAGTTGATCAAGCCAATTTAGATCTTGTGCCCACTCTGAACCAATCACCATGAAGTGTGGGGTTGGCTATGATAGTGGTAGAATTCAATGACAAGCCAATTCTTATCTAGCCCTGGAGCTTGAGAAGAGGGCTGGTGCCACCTAAACCATATGGCCTAAGTTGAAGTCCCCAAGAAATGGTAAGATGCTGTTCCCACAGGATTGGAGAATAATTCTGGGTAGGCAAAGCAATTCAGTAGAAATAAAAACAGTTTCTAAACTCAGCTCTCTACCTGCCTTGAGGGGACTTCAGTTATGACGGCCGATGAGAGAAGGATGTGTCCAATAGGGAACTAGTAACTGTTCTGAGATGGATGGAGCCCAGAGGCACATTGCTCTGTAAACTTGGCTGGCAGGAAATACCTGGTTGAATAAATACACACAGTATTTAACAAACACAACAGGCTTCACAAAACATGAACTCTTGCCCCTCATGAGACTGGTCACCAATAAAGAGCTGGCAGAGAGACTCTTTCTGACTAATCACATTCTGGTTGGCCTGGTTGACTCTTGCCCTGCTCATCCGAGAGGCAAATGTGCCCATTTGCTTGGGGAAATGCCAGCAGGGAAGCTCTTTCTGCTTCTTTCTCTGCTGTGATCTTGTCTTTCAGAGGCCAGTAGGGATCAGACTTGGAACTGCTGACACTGTTAGCCCCAGGAAAAAAAGTTGTGAGGCTCAGCCAGACCTATTTATGTCAAATTTTACAGTGTCATTGAGTTATTCACACTCAGAACTGCTGATAGTTTGTTGTAATTGTTTAACCCCACGTGTAGGTAATTTAGAAGGCGCTGATTGATGAATGGCCATCTCTTTCTGGTTCCCGAGGCAGAAAAAGGAAAAACAAAAGTTTCCCCTTTATTCAGGAGGGAAACGCTTGGAGTGGGGGATGCAGCCTTCTCCCTCATCCCTGCCTGTTCAGCTTTTCCTTAGGGTACAGTCCCCTCCACAAAGCCTTTCTAGATGTCCCCATTAGAGGAAATAGCCACTCATCTGTGTGCCCTTGACATTGACTTAGCAAGAGCCGCCATGTCTTCCAGCTTCCATTCTGCCCCGCTCTCAATCCACTCTCCCCAAGACAGCTAGAGGGACCTTCACAAATGTAGATGAGCTTAGACTGTTCCATTGCCCTGTTCACAACCCTTCGGTGGTCTCCCTTCACACTCAGATAAAACCTGAGCTTTTGTCCTGGCCCTGGGCCCTCCTCTCTGACTCATCTTGCACCATGATTCACTTTGACTCATTACACTCCAGAAATAATTTTCCTAACTGTAGTCCTTTGAACATGCCATACTCTTCTATCACGTGGGAACTCCATACAGGCTGTTCCCTTATTCTGGAATGCTCTTCCTACACTCTTCATAAGGTTGGCTCCTTCTCATCTCAGAAAGGTAACTCCCCAAACCCTGCTTAAATGAGTTTCCTTTTAGATTCTTTCATAGCACTTACACTTTTACTTTTTCCTGTAAACATCACATTTGCAATGACATATTTGTTTATTGTCAGTCTCCCCATTAGACTGAGAGCTTCACGAAGGCAAGAGCTAGGTCTATTTTTCTGTTTTGTTCATTGCTAAATCCTCTGCACCTGGCATTTAGCATGTACATACACATTTTTTGATTAGAGGGTTGAAGTTCTCGCTTATGATAGGCCACACTTACTTCTATGTTCTTCTTTCTGGCCAAGACTGATTTCTTCTTCCAAGAGGGGAGTAGGGTAGGAGGTTGTGTCACTCTTACCTCTGCCTCCCTAAAAGTACATAGCATGGTGTTTAGCCCACAGTGGGGGCCCAGTGGGGGTTGCTGATTGAATTCACATTACACGTACTCGTCCTCTTTCTCTTATCTGAATGGCCAGCCACTCTTGGAAGAGGCATAAATAGTGACCTACAGGACAAGACTTCAGGGTTGCCAAGCCACTGCAATCTAAAACTCTTTTCTGCTGCTGAGTTGTGGTCCCTGAGTTTCTACCACAACGGAGCCAGGACAGGCTCTAAGAATCATCTTCCAAGATTTAGCACATCTGGACATCCCTTGAGCCCGTGCTCTCATTTCAAGAGATATTCATTAAGCAAATAGTGACTGTGTTAGGTCTTGGGGGCCTCAGACAAGAACAAGACACAGCCCCCGACTTCAAGAGGCTCAGAATTTAGTAGAACAGTTGCATAACTTGGCCTTTTCTAGCTGTGTGGCCTTGGACCTATTACTTCTCCAAAGCTTTGGTTTCCTCATCTATAAAACGGGATAAAAACTGTACCAACATCGTAGCTGATAATTCAGTGAGTTGAAGCATGGAAAGTGCTGAGGACAGGGTCGGGCTCATAAGGCTTGGCTGTAAGGATAGCAGTAGGTATCCGCTATGCTCCGGTTGGGACAGGAGTCACCTACCTGCAGCCCTCTGACCACCTCCTGTTTACCATCATCTCTAGGCAAGGCTGCCCTCTGGTGGTAATTATGCAGAATGACCACCTGGCCTCCGCCCCTGCCTGTTCTACCCCCATCCCGCCAACCATCCCAGTTTTGGACTTTCGCTTGTCCGGTGCGTGATATTTCCCAGACCTCCCCTTTTGCTAGGTTCCCAAGGCTGCCCTTTCTGGTCAACAGGGTTCTCAGGTTGCCCAGAGCAAAGAGACAAGTCAGGACAGAGGCAGAGAGAAGCCTTAGTGTTCAGTGGTTGTTCAAGCCCATCTGGCACCAACTTCCCTCTTTTTCACTGAACAGTATCCTGAGCTACCTCGGGAGAGCTTTTCCCCGCCCCACCCAAGCCTATCAAAGAGGGTATCACATGGCCAGAGCCAATGACTGGTTCAGGAGTGGGCATGTGACCTACACTGGCCAATGGCAGTATCACAGCTGCCTGGGCCAGTGATTGGCTCAGGGGTAGACATGTGACTGGGGCCTGGCTAATGAGAATATCACAGCCCCTGACTCAGTGATTGATGCAGGGGTGGGCACGTGACCTTGGCTTGGGTGGCAAGTTTTGGTGAAAAGGTTTCTCCTGGGGTTGCTAAGCTGGTAGTGTGTCAGCCTAGAGCTATTGGGGCCTGAGAATAAAGGCAACATGGAAAAAGCAGAGCCTAGAGCAAGTATCCTGGTGATAGTACAGGAGTTCCTGGATCATCAGCATCTTACACTTTTCAATCCAGTGGGAAAATAAATTCCCTCTGGATGAGTTTGGCTACTTTGAACTGAGTTTCTGTTATTTGCACCTCAGAGTACGCACCACATACCACACCCACGCTCACACTTCATTCAGTACTTACCGAGTGCTGTCTCCGCTCTGGGATTGATCATTGCCTATTCCCAGAGCATACAGAGGTGACTTGGACTCATTCCTCAAGAGTCTTAGGAGTGGGGGTAACAAGGCAGGCTCCTTGCTCAGATGCTTTTAAGAGCGGCAAGACCAGCTACAGAATCTATGGGGTCCAGAGCAAAACGAACACATGGGATTCTTTGTTTAAAATTATTAAGAACTTCGAGATGGTCACAGCAGAGCATTAGGCCAAGTGGGAACGCCTGTGTCACTGCACAGGTGGCTTGCTCATACAGTCAACCCTGGTTCTCAGCCTGTGGCCCTTTAGGACTCTATTGAGGAAACTGCCACATAAGCCACTATAAAATAATTCTAGTTTAAGATGTTCTAAGGGGCCAGGGCCTTGCTCCTTAGAAATAGAATCTTTGGCAGGGACCCAGGTTTGACAAGTGCTCATGGCAAGACCCTTGAAGCGAGCCAGCAGTGAGTGGGAAATGGAATCATGTGCCTGCGGTCACAAAGGAAGACGCCTTGCCTGGAAGGGAAGAGAGTTCTGGGACTGGAAATAACTCAAGCTTGGGCATGTGGGTGGGTGGGAGCAGAGGGAAGGTGCTGGTTGGGCTCCCTTTTGGTTTTGAGGAGGAGGGAGAGAGAGATGGGGGTCCACATTTTGTAAAAAGAAGAAACAGGCGTCAAAGAAGCTTGCCAGGAGGTTTGGTAGTGTCATGGCTCTGCCACCAGAAAGACCTGGGGTTGACTTCCACTTTGACCAGTTAGCAGCTTAGTGACCTTGGGCAAGTTACTTGACCTCTCTGAGTACAGTTTCATGGAATGGAAAACAATAGTGATATTACCCTCAGCAGGTTTGTAGTGAACGGTGGGATAATGTCTATGAAAAACACTTTATAAACTAAACTATAAAAATATAACTATAATGCATCAATTCTAAGGTGGGCTTCTTTTTTTTTAATATTTCATATTTCTGAAATTGGGATGAATTGCAATCTGAGTTTACAGACAACATAATTTAATTGGTGGCTTTTAGTTTTTCTTGGTGGTTCATAAAATAATTGTGTGTTGCAATCAGTGGCATCTCATGAATAAATTTGATGGAATCATAGTTGAAATAGTAATCAATGTCATTGCCTCCCCCACTGCTGCCCTTGCCCGTGAGCTTTCAGGAAACGGAAGTGACACCTTTCCATGTGTGCCTCCTTTGAGCCTGGCGCAATGTCTGGCAAAGTCAGTGCTCCGTTAACGCTTTATACTCTGATAAGGGCAAGTGGCCAGCTACAAGGTTTGGCTGGAACGACTTTGGACAAGTCAAAGGCAACCATCTCACTTTCCAATTCATTTGGCAACGTGGGCGTGAGGAGTGGGCATTGGCGTGTTTTGTTTTTCTTGCCGCTCAGCATCCATTCAGCTTATTTCTGAGAGCTGCTGAGGTCCACCCTCATTCATTTAGTTGAGGTACAGAGGGAACGCCGTCTTTGCATCCCCTTATGCTGCCACCCCACCATCTCCCCACTCCAGACTAATTCAATTAGCATAGGACATGCCTCTGGCCTCAGTGATAGTTCTGGGACAAACACGATCCAATCAGAACCTTGGAGATACCATGAGATTTTTGCTGGCGTAGCGGCGCCTGTATATGCCCCCACCATAGCCCTTTGGCATTTGCCATTTCCCTGAACACTGGCTGAGATTCCAACTGCCAGTCCTTGGGACTCTGCCTGAGGGCTCTCTCGGGCTGCTGGAGCCCTCGGGTGTTCATGCATGCAGCAGGCCAAGGGCTCAGGGGGTCAGTGCCACCAAGGAGCAGCCAGGGCTGGGACCAAGGGGAGGCAAGTGAAGTGCCTAGGGTGCAAGATGTGAGGAGTCCTAGACCCCATCCTGGAGCAGCCCTCAACCAGCACTGATGGAGGCTGGTGGATAAATGTCCTGATTCCCTTTGGGGTGCATGCCTGGCCCTGTCTCTCACAGCTTCCCAGTGAGATCAGTCTCCAGCTGCCCACAGAGATAACTGACTCCATACCACACCCTTTATTGGCTTCATTCCCTTACCTGGCTCACTTCCCCTATTCCCTACCAGTGTTTCCTGTGATCACGTCCCAGTAAACCACTCGTCCTCAAATCTTTGTCTCTGTGTTTGCTTCAGGGGGAGCTCAAACCAAGACACAGGGCCCTCCTGTTGGCTGTGGTTAAGGGAGGTTTCAGCTCTAGGAGCTGCCAGCAGCTGTCTCGCTAGCCAAGAGGGGCAAACCCTCCAAGAATGAGCCGACAGAGAGGAGAGCAGAGCTGAGAGATGATGGCAGGTGATGTGATTTTAATGAAGTTTTGCTCTAAGGATCACACACCACAGTTCAGACACTTTATGAAATGCCCCATTAGATCTCTCCGTGCAACTGTTTTTTTTTCTCCCACAGTGACACGACAGAATTGGTCTCCTTTGGGATTCACCATTCTGGAAGTCATTCAGACGTGGGCGGGGAATTGTAAAGAAAAAGTAGAAAGGCGTGCATGCATGTTGGTGGGATGGAATGTGGCGTGCATGTGTGTCATGTGTGTATGTGCGTATGCGTGTCTGTGCTTCTTGGCCAGACTCACCTCATAGGCTCCAAAGTCAGGAGATGCCGTACAGCCTTGTCTACCGGGAAATCATGTGGGAACCCAAAACCCGGCACTGGAGGCCTCCTCCCGGTCTCTCATCTCTTTCTGTCTTGCAGGAACTTTGTGTCTCTCTCACCTCTCCTGTTCTCAGTCCTCCGTGTTTTTCTGCTCCTCTCTGCCTCCTTCCTCCGCTCTTTGAGGCCAAATGAGATCATCGATCCACTCGACCTGACAGCTTGACCCCCAATTCAAATTCTCCGCCGAGAACCTGACAGTCTCTGCTGGTCGGCCAATAGATAAGCTTCCCTTGAGCCATGTCTTACCCCTCGTCCAATCAGCTGTGGTCGTGGTGCTAGGGGGCGGGGCCACGGGGAGAGCGGCCAATGAAATATCCTCCACAGCTCCACCCCTTACAAAGGTGCCCCCGGGTCCGGAAGCCTCAGGACAGCGTCTGGGAGGGAAGGTAGTAATAAGAGCCAATAGTGACAGAGCATTTCTTTAAATCAGGCAAAGCAGGCATGAGACACCTATTACCCCTTTTATAATAAAATTTTATTGAAGCATAACAGGTGCACAAATCTTAAGTGCACAGCTTCCTACGTGAATTACTCCTTTTGGTACTGACGGTAACCTCAGGATAAGGCTGTGGTTACTATCATCTCCGATGTGCAGGCATGAAAAGAGGCTCCGTGAAGTCCATCGACTCACCTGCGGGAGGGGATCTAGGATTTGAATCCAGGCACTTCGACCCGAGCATCTGAGTGTATAACCACCATGGATGGGCATAACCTGTGGTCCCAGGCAGTGGCAGGGAGACAGCCCAGGTGACGTGAACTTCCAAAGGGCGTAGGGGTGCTAGGTGGAGGAACTCCAGCCTGGCTCCCCGCTCCTGGCCGTCCTCCCCCCTGCCCCTCCTGGTCACTTGGTGCCTTCCTCTGCTTTCCCCAGGCAGCACAGGCGCAGCTGGAAGCAGCCTCTGGGAACCACCAAGCGGCTTTATGATGTGCAGATGGTGTTTCCGCCGAGCCCTTCGCTTTTTATGTCGGTGGCCTCTGGGAGCTGGGCCAGCCCAGATGTCCCTGATCGTGAGAAAGCCTCCCCTGGCAAGGCTGGCACAAGATGCCAGCGACTGGGGCCTCAGGCCAGCTCTGGCTTGGATTCTTTGGTGAGGGGGCTTGGCTCGATGCATGTGAGGTGATGATTCTGTGTCATTTGTGTCCAGCCCTGTGGATTAAGACGGTGTGTCTGCAGAGCCAGGAATATCACTTCTGAGTTTACAGACAAACCGAGATACCACACTGCTAGCTTTTCAAAGGGACTGTTCATTGATCTCTTTTTTCCATATATGTCATTTTATGACTCTCAAGCTATCTATGGGCACAGACTGCCTCTCCCATCAGAGGAGGTGCCCTCCTGGGACAGGAACAACACCCCCCCCCCACCATCAGTGATAGACTGGTCCAAGATCAAGAGCCGTGTGTCCCCTCCATCAGACTGGGAATTCCACAGAGATAAATGTGTCTCCCCCATCAAACTAAGAGCCACTAGTATCAGGGAAAATGTGACTCTGCTCTCTGTTCTCAGGCTGGAAGTTCCCCAAATCAGAAATTATGATTCTCCCATCAAACTGGGAGTTTCCAAGGTTAAGAACTATGTCTGTCTCTTCCATCAGGCTGAGAATTCTCCAGGGATGAGATGAGTGTCTTCCCCATCAGACCAGGAGCTCCCTGAGAGTGGGACAATGGCATCTCTTCACTTCTTTTTTCCCCGAGGTGTTCGACAACGCTCTGCGTGCAGAAGATACCCACTGCAGGAGAGAGGTCTGCTGACGACCCCAGGGGCAGGCAACTTCCAGCTTCAACTCAGCAGACCTGCCCTTGGCCCAGCAATGTGGGAAGGGTGAAGGCAGTGTCAGCCGCAGTGGGTGCTGCAGATACAAGGGTGAGGAAGACCAGCTGTGAGATGCATGGGCACCAGGGAGTGTCCGTCTTGTGACCTGCCGTAGAACCTGGCGTCTGCTCGGGGCTTGCTTCTCTATAGGAGCTCAGTTAGTGATGATGGCTGAATGTGTAAGTGAATGAATGGGTGAATGAGAGAGTGAATGAAGACCTGGTTCCTGCCATTGAGAAGCTCACACTCCATGAGGGAAGGAACAAAGCTCACTTCTTTTGCGTGCCTCTGTGTGTTGGACACAATTTTCAGCTTTTTCATGTATATCACCTTATCTAGTCCTCAGACCAACGCTAAAGGATAAGCTCTATGTTCTCTACTTTATAAATGAGGAAACTGGGGGGCGCCTGGGTGGCACAGCGGTTAAGCGTCTGCTTTCGGCTCAGGGCGTGATCCCGGCGTTATGGGATCGAGCCCCACATCAGGCTCCTCCGCTATGAGCCTGCTTCTTCCTCTCCCACTCCCCCTGCTTGTGTTCCCTCTCTCGCTGGCTGTCTCTATCTCTGTCAAATAAATAAATAAACTCTTTTTAAAAAAATAAATGAGGAAATTGGGGCACAGAGAGGAAAAGTGACCTGTTCGAGGTCTCACAGCTGGTAGAAAGACAGCTGGGATTTGAATCGAGAGACTTTGATTTCCAGACGTGTGCCCTCTTCCTGGAAAAATTATTGCTATTTAATTTCAGAGTTTCCTGAGACGGATGTGGATGAAGCGGCACATGAACTGAGGGAGAGGGAAGCTCAGCAAGGCTTCAAAGAAGGAGCAATGTTGGGGAAGGGTTTTGAAGCATGAGTAGGAGTTCACCAGGTAGAGAAAGAAGGGACTTCTCTGGAAGACTCCCTTCAGGGTTTGGCGGGCAGGATGCCCACTCCCACAGGTGCTTATCTATGGCCCTGCCTCTCCAGCAGCTGGGCTTCCTCCCTCTTGTTGGGAGGACATACAGATGGAAGCCTAATCTCATGGTGGCACATCACTGCCAAGGTGCCAGGAAATCTCTGCCGTGAGCCTCCCACCCTGGCGCCAGCTGTGCTTGTCGGAGGAAGGAAGGGTGGTTGGGGCCAGCTGTGATGGAAAGGAAGCTGAGAGGTTTCCTCTTGGGATCCTCTGAAAGGGGCAGGGTGGTGCAGGAGGAGCTGGGACACTGGTCCTGCGTCTGGCTGGAGAAGAGGCAGAGGAAAATGGGTGTAGCTGAATCGTCCCCCACGCCTGTGGCCAGTGGCCAGCTCCCTCTGGTTTAGAAAGCAGATGGTGATTTATCAAATGCCCTGTGAATGTGCCCATCCCTTATTTTTCTGGGTCTGGTGTTTGAGACATTCTCCTGGGTGGGACTGCAGGGCAGGTTTTCAACAGATGCTTGGTTGCTGATCGATGGTCAGACTTTGCGAGCTCATCATTTTGCTAAAACTGGATAGAACGAAGTTGAGTTCTTAGTTGAGCTCACTGGGGTCTGGTGGGAATCATGGATTCAAGGAGGTCAGAATGGAGGAGCAGACCCTCTTGACCTGTGGCTTTTAAATTGTATGTGTGTTTTAATCAGCAGAACCTCAAAAAAAAGCCTGGAGATTTAACCTGAAGTCCAATATGTGTAACGGAGGAAAGTTCTGTTTGGAGGGAGGCGGGGGACCCGGACGAATACCTGCTCAGCTCCCTCCAGGATCTTTGCTTGTCCGGGGGTTGATCAGCCAAGGGAGAGCCTCCTATGCCCCCCCCCCGCCCCCCGCAGACGGCCAGAAGCTGTGAGAAGCAGGTTCCAGGGCGTTACTAACGGGCTGTCGGGCTGTCGCGCTGTCGCTTGCAATTAGGGCGGTGGCCTTTCATCTCCCTGCCGCTCCCCTCCAGCTCAGCTCAGCCTCACGTCCGCTTCCCGGCCTGACTCCTTCTGGCCGCTGGCTGCGCCCCTCCTGAGATGGGACACGGGGCGGGGGCCGGGACCAGCAGCCCTCCCCGGAAGCCACTGCCAGGACCCAGCTCTGGATCCAAATGTGGAGTTTCCCGGGGTCCACCTCCAGCAGGCTCGGGTCCATCCCTCAGCTCCACGGGAGCGACAGGGGCCCCCTGTCTCTGAGCCTCAGCCTGGAAGGCTCCCTGGGCTCCAGAGCGGCCTTCCCTGGGATGACCTAGGTGTTCTGGTGACTTCTGAGGCCCTGGCACGAAAAGATAATGCCCAAATCAACAAATCAGCCATTGTGGCTTTGAAGAGCCCGTCTCCATCACTTTATTTTGTCTTTCTGTCAGGTTTGCCAGATGGCTTGGGTCTTTCTGAGGCCCTGTGCCGAGGGGGCGCAGAGAGAACTGGTACAGCTTCAAAGCTCCTTTTTAATCTTTATCAACATCACAGCGGCTGGGAAACTGCCTGGGTTCCCACAAGTCTCTCCCACAAAAGAGGCGCGGCCGAGGCTCTAATGAAAGCCACATAAAGGGATAGCTGGAATCAGAAACAGAGGGGAGAGAGCAGTCGCTAGTCTTTCTTGTAGCTGTTTCAAAAGAAATTCTAAGACAAATTATGGCTTTGGGTGTTTTTCTAAAAGGACTGACAGAGAGAGGAGCCGGGGGAGGATGCTTTGACCCCTCGGCACCCTTCCCCTTGCATAAAAGGCGCAGGAGACTGAACAAAAGGCCGAAATACAACAATAAACTTGCGGCGTGTGCGCGTGGGGATGAAAGGCGGGCTGGCATAATTATGGGCGAGGGTGCGCTGGAGCGGGCGGGTGGCTTTACCTTGCCGCCAGCGCTATTAATGATGAGGCCCCCTCCTTTCTCTTCTCTGGAAGGGGCGCCTTTGGTTTTCGGGGACGGGTGGGGGGCGCTGCGCCACGCGGCTGACATCTGGCGCAGGCTGTGATTCTGGGATGTGACACTCCCCAGCGCCTTGCCCGGCTGCCAACGCCCCAGTCACCCATTAGCCGGAGACCCACGTGCCCAAAGGTCATCCTTCCTCCCCACCTGGCCTCCTGTCAGGCTTCTCGGCTGTCTCTTGGTATCTGGGGAGGGGTTTCCAACCTGCGATTCTAGCCCCCCACTGATCTTTTGCAGAGCAGCCCTATTCTCCGGAATCAGGGGGTGGGGAAGCTTCCGCTGTTTCGGATCACGCACTGTCTTAAACCCCCACCGTGGGCCCAAAGGCCAGGCCCCCCACACCAGGGCTGCTGGGTTCTCTGGTAGGGGTGGGTCAGTCACTCTCACTTTCTGTCTCACCTCTGGTCGTTTTAGTTTACCTGGAAGGTGGCTCAGCTCTTTGCAAGGCCTGGAGGCAATGGGACAGCTAAGGTTTGCTAGAAGGAGGTGGGAAATTGGATAGGATAGGGGGCCCTCCGGGAGAGGGGAGGGGGTGGAGAGATGGGGGGACTGAGCAGCATCCTCGTGAGAGCACCATTGACTTGGAAGGTTGGTGAGGACCAACACAGTCACAGGACTGCAGAAACGGCAGACCGGGCTCTTCGGAGGGGAAGAGGTTAACCAAGGTCACACAGCTGCCTGCGGACGAAGCCAGGCTCCCAGTTTGTGTTCCGCAAGACGAATCAGATATCCTGAGAGAACAGGGGTCTTGTGTGATGTGGGGTCAGAAGAGAATTCAGATCCCAATGTGAGGGGAGATGGACAGGGTCTGGCCTGTGTTCCTCTGCCTTTTGCCACTTTGTAGGGCTCTGTGGCCGTGGACCTTGGTTTCCGGAGCCCTGGCCAGGAGGTGTTCTGGGGCGTCTCTAAGCATCGGGCCCATGGCCCAACGTAGGGCCCAGTGAGGGGCATCCCCACTGGGCGTCTGTCTTCACTCACTTCACCTCTGGAGGCTCTTTTTCTGCACCAGGGACTTGAGGAGAATTTTAACTGAAGAAATACAGCTGCAGAACTTTCCCCTGGCTGATTGACAAGGTGTTCCCACCTCCCCATCTTGCTTTCAGCCCTAGAGAGGAGAGTAAGATGTGTTGACAGGTGGGTGCCTGTGGGAAGGGCAACGGAGGACATGGCCCCATCTCCGTCTCCTGCTTTCTGCCTTTGTTCTCTTCCTGTGTGTCTCCCACTATCTCCTTCTGTCTGTCTGTCTGTCTGTCTCCTCTCCATTCCTCTCCAGAGCTGGCCTGGCCTGGGGCTCTGGTTTCTGCTCTGGTCACTGGAGGCCCCCATGGCCCCCCGTCTCCTGCATTCTGCTGCCCCATCTCCCTGCCGCACCTGTTGCTGGATGAGGAGCTCAGGGTGCCCAGGGGTGGAGAACCCCAGCTGACCGCAGAGTCTAGGTGAGCTGGTGAGGGCTGGGGTGTCATGCTTTCCTCCCTTGTGGCAGAGCCAGGCAGAAGCTGCCTGCCAGGCCCTGGGCTATTTTAATGAAGTTATATTTGGGCCGATTGGAGGTTTTAAGCTCATGGGCGCAGGTTTCTCTGGGTTTCCTGTATGTACAGTGCACCCTGCCCACCACCAAGCTCCCCTTGTCCAAGGCGTTGTGCAGTGGGAGGGGTGGGGGCATAGGTTCTGGGACCACACTCCTGAGGTTTCAATCCTGGCCCCTCAACTTCTTAGCCGGGGGAGGGGGCTTGGGCAAAGCAATTTACCAGTTTGAGGCCTCACTTTTCTCACCTGTAAAATGGAACTGATAATTGTACTTAGCTCCTAGGATTGTCGTGAGGAATAAGTGAGTTCATACACGGAAGTGCTCAGATTAGTGCCCGCACACTTGTACTCAACAAATGTGAGCCACGCCGTTCTCCCCATCAGATCTCGTCAGCCATCATTGTCGGCAACAGCTAAGTGGATATTCCACTGCATGAACCAGTCCTCATGCCTGGCGGTTGTGGGGCTTCTGTGGTTAACAACTGTCTTTTTCTCTTTCTCCTTGTCTTCTGGCAACCAGCACTCTTTCCTGGGAGGGCCTATTCCATGGAGCTCTAAAGGTGGGGCAAAGCCTGCCACGGCCATGTGACCCAGGCTTGGCCAGTCAGAGAACCCCATTCCTCAGGCCACAGGGACTGCTCGGCTCTGGGAAGGTCTATAACCGAAGGCAAGCGAATGTCCTTTTGCTGCCTGATGGAAGATGATCTCCCATTCTTTGAGATCTCAAGTTCTAAGGATGTTGTAGGCTGGAATCACTAGAAGCCTCCTTCTCCAGCTGCATGAGGGAGGCTACCGTAGGAGAAAATGAGGTCTCGTGTCAAGACCAGTAGAAATAAGAAGAGAAGGGGAGGGGTGGAGAGAGAGAGAGCAAGAAAGGTACCTTGAATCCAGCCATGTTGGCACCCCTGTTCTGTGTGTGCTTACTGCTGAGCCCATTAATGACCTTTTGCACTTAAAGAGTTTTGACGTGGGTTTCTTGCAATTGAAAGAGTCCTGATCCATCGTGGGGCTGGCTTGATTACCTGGGAGGCCTGCTCTTGGGCTCACAAAACTCTGGCACACAGGAACTCAAAGTCTCCTCAACAGAGAACCCACTGATGAATTGAGAGGCAGAGTGGCTGGGTTGGAAACTTGGAGTCAGTGTGGATTCAGCAGAATATGCCCCTTCCTGCCTGGAGTGGTCCTTGAGCTGGGCTTGATTTCGGGGTCTTGGAGAAAGGAAGAAAGGAGTGGGCAAGACTTCCAGGTGAGCCATCAGCTCAGAGGAGAGAAGACATGAAATATATCAGAACAATAGTCTGGTTTGGCTAAAATGTCAGATCAGTGGGGAAAGGGAAACTGGAAGCAATGAGGCTGGAAAATTCTATAAAAGTCAGAGCAGAGTGAGTCTTGAGTTTCAGGTCTAGGACTTGGATTTTATGGGCTGGACAATAGGAAGTCATTGAAGTTTGTTTGTTTCATTTGCTTTGTTTTGTTTTTGAGTGGAAGTTGAAAGATTCAGAGCTGTGCAGAGGATGGTTAATATGTGGAGGCTGAAGTCAGGGCACTGGTTGGAAACCAGGTGAGAAATACTGGCAGGCTGGCATTGGATGGAGGTCTAGCATGGAGATGTGTATCTCAGTAAGTTGTTGTTTTTATGCTCAGCAGCCACTCTCACTTCTGGTAAGGACTTCCCCATTTTCCTTGGGGAAACCACCACTCCCTTGAACTCAGTCTATATGATCTGGGTGGGACCAACCCCTCCCCACCGCCCCCCCAGACCTAGGGCATGGCATGTGACCTTGGCCTAAGCCAACCCATATATCCATCCCTCGACCACAGTAAATGGTTCAACAATGGCCATGGGTCCCAGTGAAAGTCAGGCCCATTCTTTTTGTAGGATGAGTTAGGGAAAGGGAATTCCATTTTCTAGTGGACTCGTGCCTGAGGGGAAATCAGTCCAGAGCTTCAGAGGCCCCCAGGAGACAGAATGGAGTCACACAGAAGAAGGCAGAGTGACATACAGAGAGGGTGAGACCAAGTCCGGACACAAATTCCTTAGTTGTTTAAAAGATGAGTCAGAGATTCCCAGATAGGGAAGAGTTGGGGAGCATTCTTGGCAGAACTGGCTGGTGGCTAAAGTGAGAGAGGCCTCAGAGGGAGGTAGGTGGAGTCACAGGCTCTGGTGTCAACTGGCAAGTCCTTCAATCTCTCTGCCTCAGTTTGCTCATCTGAAAAGTGGACCCAGTGATGTCTACCTTGTAAGGTTTGTATGAAAATTATTGGCAGGACTTTTCTCCAAAGAGCCTGGCATATAATTGGTGCTTAAATAGTTGCTTTCCTACTGTTCTTTTTAGTGATTTATTATTACTTTTCAAGGCATGGAGGCATGGAGGGCATGGGGTGTGTGTCTATTAGTCATTTTTCAGCTGCAAGTAAAAGAAACCCAACTCAGACTGGCTTAAGGAAAAACAGAAGGCAATTGTTGGCTCACATATGAGTACAGTCCAAGGCACTAACGGATTTCAGGCATGGCTAGATGGAGGGGTTCACATAATATCACCAGAATACTGTTTATCTCTCCATCTTTTGCTGCTGTTTTCCATGGTATAGGTTCCATTTCAGGGGTGTGCTGGAGCCAATTGTAAAATTCGGGAATCTTACACAGTTAAATCATTGGTAGCGTGAAATTGCCCATGGTAGGAGTATTTGTATCATGGAAATTGGCAAACACTACAAATCAGGGCCTTTTTTATTTTCATTTTTTTGTGGGAAAAGCGCTAGCTCACTGGCACATGACTCTTCCATTCTCCAAAAGGCACTTCCGTTGCAGTAGCAAGATGGGCGCTTGCAGCAACTGGTTGTCATCCCGCCATCTCTGCAACCCAAATGGAAAGCAAGTACTTCTTCCCCAGGGATTCCAGCAACTGTCCCGGGGTTGGGCTCATTGGCCTGGCTCGGACACAGGTCCATTTATGGAATAGTGACTGGGGCCAGGGCACCAGGACACAGAGTATACTCATTGGCACATGTCTTCTCTGGAGCTGGGAGATGGGGTCGGCTCCACCTGAACCATGTGGATTGAGTGGGTGGGGAGGATTCACTTTATTGTAACAACCACAGAACCTGGCTGCCGAGAACGAGAACGGGAAGTGTTTATTGCTCACACATCTGTGGTTTGGCTGGAGGGCCTGGCCAGGCCCAGCTTGTCTGAGAAACTTCGCTGGGACAGCTCTCCTCCCATTCTCTGTTTTTCTCCTCCTGGGACCAGCTGATCAGCCCTGAATGTCCCCCTGGGGTGCTGACAAAGTCACAAGACAAGAAACAGTGATGCCCTTGCAAGGCTGAGGCTCAGACTGGGCACACCATCACTTCCGCCTCAATCTTTTCCCCAAAGCCACAGGACTGAGCCCAGAGCCAAGGGGTGGGGACATAAACTTTGTTTCTTTAGTGAGATAAACCATAAAGTCTGATGGTGAAGCATTTAGATGCAGAGAGGGGAGAAGGATCGGGACCGTTGAAACAACCTAGCACCTTCTCTAAAGGAAACCAGGCTGGTGTCATTAGCAGAAATGGAATGGATGCTGAGTGAGTATGAACAATGAATGTGCACTGAGGGTGTTGGGGGAGAGTGGGGATGGGTTTGGCTGTGCTGTGTGTGGTGGGGAGGGGAGAGGGCCAGAGGCAGGGCTGCTGGAAGACAGGAGGCTAGAGTGTAAGGTAAGGACATGATTGGAAAGGGCCTCCCACCTCTGTGACACCACTCGTGTGAGCTAGGTAACTGTTTTGGTCCTCAGGCTCAGGGGAGCTGTCTGAATTTTTGTTTCCCCAGGAGCAGACCCTGAGCAAGGGTTTGAGCGTACATTTATTTGGGAGGTAATGCCAAGACACAATGAGAAGAAAGTGGGAGAATGAGCCAAAGTATGCTGGTAAACTGGTTCTCTGAGGTTTCTTTTTTTTTTTTTTTCATTTTTGAGAGAGAGAGAGAGAGAGAGAGAGAGAACGTGAGTGGGAGGGGAGGGGTAAAGGGAGAGGGAGAGAGAGAATCCTAAGCAGGCTTCATGGTTAGCGTGGAGCCCAACTGGGGGCTCGAGCTCATGACCCTGAGATCATGACCTGAGCCGAAATCCAGAGTTGGGTGCTTAACCAGCTAAGCCACCCAGGCGCCCCTGAACTAGTTCTCTGAAAACACAAGACAAAAACATTATCGTGGTTGATTTCAGGCTGCCAACACGACACAGCCGAATGGGTTGGGAAGAGGTAGGTAGAGTGGGCTCTCATGGGCCGGTCCGACTGGCTGCAGCACAGCATGGCAAGGGACACAGAGGTGGAAGGTGGCAGCATCAAGCCACCTGTTACTTCAGCCACCAGGGCTCAGTACCCCTGGGGCCTGCCGGCAGTGGTGTGAGGCATACGCCTCTGCATTACCCCTGCACGGGCAAGGGCCTGGGGTGTTCCTTCACCGGCTCCCCATCCGCCATTGGTTCGGGCTAGTCCCCAGGGCTTAGTAATCCACAGGCACTTCCGGCCAGGGCTCTGGTGGCAGAGCCAGACCCTGGGGCTGGATGTTGCCAGTTGGGCCAGTATGTGTGGAACCAGTTCCTATTTGCTACAGAAGCTCTGGAGAGTTGCCAGCAGAGACTGAGGTCTTCCTACTGAATTCCTTACAGCCTCCTCCAACAGGCCAGCCTTTGGGGTCCCTCACCAGCTTCTGGGCTGTTCTCCCCCAGCCTGCTACCCCTTCATTGAAAGAAACGTTACCTGCTTCCCTCAGCAGGAAATGGAGTAAACATCTTTAACTTTTCCAACGATGCCATTTTGATGTTCTCTGGAAGTGCAGGTGTCTCTCTGGAATATTTTCAGATCTGTCTTTGTGGGGGGTGGGAATGGGATCATATTATGTTTACTTCTCACTTTTTCTCAGCCCCTCTGATGTTTCTTTCTTGGGGTCAGGAAGCCCGAAGAAAATTCTCTCTGTTGTGTTGTCGTTGTTGTTTTTAACAGCTAAAATCCATTCCTTTTTTGGAAACTACTCATTTTTGGCGATTTGCTGCATGCAGCAGACAGGGTGGACCAGCCCCACGTGGGACAGGCTCCAAGTGTCCCAGGAGCAACCCTGAGCAGAGGACCATTGGGAAATGGTGGATGAATCCTTCAGTTTTATTATTCCTTGGGTGGGACACGTCAGGCACGTCTCAGGGGTCTGGTTGGGACTGAACCCCTTTTGCCCACACCTGGAACCCGCTCAGTAACCCACCCTATATTGTCCACTTTCTCCTCCTGCCTCACCTCCCCACATCCCTACACGTGCCTCCTGGGACCATTTCCCTGATAAGCTGCTTGTACTCACATCCTTGTCTCAGGCTCTGCTTTGGGGGAGCTCAGACTGGGACACTCCTCTTGGCTTCTGAACTAGACTATCTGGTAGGTTTGACATGACGTCCGATGGTGTTTTTTGTTTCCCAAAGGGGCTCAGCAGGGCCGAAGAACAGAGAACATGAAAATCCAAACCCAAGGAGGCTGAAGGGGAAACATGTGCTGCGACCTCCCAAATCTGTATGTCCCACCCCCTGTCTCCTGGGCCCTAGACCCGGGCATCCTCCTGGATGGCTCCAGCTGGACCCCCAAGCTCAAAATGTAACTTGTCAGTCCTCCCCACCCCTCATACCCAGCATGCCTCCTCTCCTGTCATCCCTCACCCTGGTCTTGCCTCCCTATAGCCCCTCCTTCTGAAACAACCCTGGCCACGTTTTTCCCTTCTGTGAAGCCCTGACCGTGGCTCCCCATTGCCGTAAAGAGGAAATCCACACTCCTGGCCATGACCTTACAGGGCCCCGCAGGAGCCGCTCCCCATCTGGTCTGCGGTCTCCACGCTCGGCCTTAGGAGCAGAACTGCCTTCAGGTCCCGGCATCCACGTGCTCTTACCTGCAGGTCTTCGTGCAAGCTGTTCTCCCTGTCGCAACTGTCTTCCTCCCTCTTCCCCTGGCCGGCTCCGGCTCAATCCTTTAGGTGTAGCCTAAATGCCACTTCGATGGATTAGTAGCCTTGGAATTCCGGGCCTGCGCGTTGAGAGCCCGTCTTCTCATGAACCCCGGTGGTTACATGAGTCCCCTGAATTACGCTCGGTTACTTAATCACCCCTGCCTTGGGAAAGGCAGACTCTCCCCAAGCAGGCCCCATCTGATGTGTTCCTGGGCGCGTATCCCCGGCACCTAGGGCTGAAGCCTCTCTGTGATTGCCTGGCGGGTGAAGCAGGGTGTGAAAGGGTGACTTTTCTCCAGCCTGGCCCGGAAGCCTGTAGTCGGAGACCTTGGCCTTGAGCTCTCCAGGAGGAGACAGAACTTTTACTTGGTGGCCTCTGCGTTCCCCACGACATCTTCTTCAGGTCCTTAATGGGAAGAGAGGGGAGAGAGAGGTGGAGAGGAGGAGGCAGGGCAGAGAAGAAAGCAAGCCCTAATCCGTGGCCCAGAAGGAGTGAACATTTCCAACCTTGCCACATCTCTCATCTAAGTAGGTCACACGGAAGAACTCAGAGTCCCTGTCAAAGTTT
This sequence comes from Ailuropoda melanoleuca, assembly GCF_002007445.2. Taxonomy (NCBI): domain Eukaryota; kingdom Metazoa; phylum Chordata; class Mammalia; order Carnivora; family Ursidae; genus Ailuropoda; species Ailuropoda melanoleuca. The sequence continues at coordinate 49,322,665 of NC_048229.1, forward strand.
CAGGCAAAAACAATAACTTGGTTTTGACCTTGCACTCTTCAAAAAGCAAGTTGCTGCTGAGCTCCAACATCAAACAGAATAAATAATTGTTTTTCTTTTTTGTTGTTATGATACGGATCATCTGAGCGGTTAGTGGTAAGCAAGCGGCTTTGATTCGATGCTGGCTCCCCAGCGCTCCGGCCTCTATATGTCAGCAGGCTCCTGTTTCCACCCCAGGATAGCAGAATCCCTTGATTAAATTCATATTTGTTTTAATCTTTCCCTGTGTCTGATCTCGAGCTCAAAGATGGTCAGGAGAAAAAGCTAGCTGCCCCGCTGCGGCCGCGGGGAGGGCCCGTGTCAGGCCCCACGCTGTTCGCTCTGTCCAGCGCGATAAGGCAGCCAGCCCACGGCGTCCTGTTGTGCCCACTGTGCCCGCCCTGGTTCCTGCACTGCCGGCGGCTGCCGGGACAGCCCACTGAGCCGCAGGGCCGCAGGAGCCGGCGGAGCGGGGTGGGGGGGCCAGGCAGCCGGAGGCGCCTACCACAGCCTCGGCTCGGACCCCGGTGCTGGACCCGCGGTGCAAGAAGTCTCTCTCAAAACTTTAAAGCTGGACATCTTCTGGATCTTCGGTGCACGGAGTGGAGTTTATCACCCTGCCTGGTTCATAGCGGACTGCTGTCATTTGTCTGTGTTGGACACCTCCCCACCTGCAAGCCTCCCCCCACTCCGCCGGCCTGGAGGCAGCCTTCCCGTGTGCTGGGTAAAATATCCTCAAATACATATTGTTGCTTTGTATGTGGACGTGCGTTTCTTTTTTTCATTGTGGGTAAAATACACATAACACAAAACTTAGCATTTTTAATGCATGTGACGTTAGTATAGAGGGGTGCAGCATTCTGTACAGTGTGGCGGTCAAGAGTAGAGGCTCTGGACTCAAATGGCCTGCGTCTAATTCCCAGCCCTGCCACTTGCTGGCAGTTACTTAGCCATTGGGTGCCTCAGTGTCTCCATCCGTGAAATGGGATGGTATATTCGTTCCTGCGTTGTAGATCTGTCCAGAGGATTAGATGAGATCATACTTCCGAAGCTCTCAGAATGCTGCCTAAATTCTAAATTCTAAATGCTCAAAAAATGTTAGCTGTTTTTATTACTCTGCTTCTCACTTTTGGTTTTTTTCTCACTTGGACCCGTGTGTTTGAGAATCACCCATGCTGCTGTACATACATCTGGTTTCTTGCTTTAAACTGTATTCCAGGGGCACCTGGGTGGCTCAGTTGGTTAAGTGTCTGACTCTTGATTTTGGCTGGGGTCATGATCTCAGGGTCGTGAGATCCAGCCCCACGTTGGGCTCCACACTCAGTGGGGAATCTGCTTGAGATTCTCTCTCCCTCTCCCTCTGCCCACCCCTCTGCTCACGATCTCACTCTCTCCCTCTCTCAAACAAATAAATCTTTAAACTGTATTCCATAGGGAACATTGCCCACGTTTTATTTTTTGATTCCTCAGAAATTGACCCCTAATTGGCAATGCAGCAGTGAGTTCAAGAGCGGGGCCACGCCGTCCTAGGTTGGGAGTCAGCAAACTTTTCATAAAGGTGACACGGGAAATATCTTTGGCTTTGTGGGCCGTACAATTTCTGTTGCAAGTATTTACCTCTGCCATCGTAGCACTAAAGCAGCCAGGGACTGTATGTGAGTGGGTGTGCGTGGCTGTGTTGTCATAAAACTTTATTTATAAAAACGGAAGGGGGCGGATTTGGCCTGCAAGTTTGCAGACCCCCATAAGAGGTCATAAGTATACCTAATGTCTCTGAATACCGCCAGCTGCTCCCCGACTGGCTGTACGGTTTCTTCTCCTCCAAGCAACGCCCATGAGTTCCCGTCTCCCCACGCACTCCTAACAGGATTCTCCAAGTCATTGATTCGGAGGGAAGACAGGAACCAAGAGGGCCCATCTGTCGGCCCTCATCCTCCGACTGCCTCTCTTGTCCTCGCTCTCTGGATATGATTTTCTTTCACTGTGAACTTGGGCTGTTTGTGTCTTTTGGTGCAGATGTTTCCCTGTGCAGTTTCAGTTAATGTGCTCTTGGGACATCTGAACCATTGCTAGTCCGTGTATTGTGTGCCAGGCACTGTACTAAGCTCTTTACATGTATTAGCCCCTTTCAACCTCCCAACAACCCTGTGAAGTAGATACGAGAAGAACTTCCTTTTCTGGATTTCAGATTTCAGAAATTGAGTCTCAGATGGATGGAATGACTTGCCTGAGGTCACACGACTAGAACAAGGTAGAACCAGTACATGAAAGCACATCCGTTCAATGTCAAGTCCAATTCCATTCTAGTCCCTCTCAAGCGGGCTCTGGGAGGAGGGCGAGGCCTGGCAGAGGAGGTCTAGGAAGCTCAAGGTTGGGGGGGCATGTAGGGAAAGAAGGGGAAGGAGCTGAACGCAGACTTGACTCTTCTATGCCCAGCGGGGGTGGGGGCATCTCTAGCTAGGCGCCCACTCAGGTGTTTGCAGACTCATGCTCACAGTGGAAAACTCCTCTGTGGAGTCAGAAGCTTAGGACCCAGGTCTGTGCCAGGGGAAGGACTTGGACCAGAAAGGGCAGAGGCTCAGTCAAATGTGCCAAGTGCAAAGCTTGACCTGAACCCTGCAGGAGGGAGGGCTGTGTCCGGACCACCTTGGATCCCCTCTGTTGTCAGTGCTCATCCTTTGGTGACCATTTACATGAATATCTATTGGGTATATATGTAGGAGTAGCACAGTTTGGTCCTAGAGGAGCAGGTCTTTAACTCTGGTTAGATGCTACCCAACAATTTATAGCCCCACCCCCATGCACGAGAGTTTGGTTTGCTCTAGACCCATGATTGCATCAGGGTTTGCAAACAGCCGTTGAGTTTCCAGGTGTTCTGAACATCTCTAAGCTTCACCAGACTGGGGGTTCAAATGAGGGCTCCTACCATGTCTGGTGGGCTCTTCCTGATTGGAGAGCTCCCTCCCCTCCCTGCCTTCCTGTACAAGTACTGTTCAAGAATTGGTTGATTTAAGGACTGTGACAACCCTTTGAGACAGGTACACTTAATAGCAGCCCATCTTACAGATGAGGAAGTGGACATGCAGAAAGGGGAAGTTACCCGTGCAAGGATACACCAGGTTAATGGCAGTGCCAATGTTAAATTTAAGTCCATGAAGTCTGGCTTCAAAGCCTCTCTCCTTAAGTCTTGTTTCGCGGTGCCTAGCAGTTCAGTCTTCCTGGGCCATCGCCTGGGGGCCACCACCTCCTCCTCCAGCGGGTCCTCCATGAAAGGCAAGTGCCCACTGTTCTGCTCAGGTGGCTGCCGTCCATGTACCATGGGCGTCCAGGCCACTGTCTGGTACTGGTCTGGGCCACCCTCCTCCAGCCCCCTTAGGCTGCCATCTGGGAGCTGCTGCTCATGTCCTGCGGGAAATTAGGAAAGGAATGGCCCCCAGACTGTGTCAGAGGGACCCCACAGCAGATCTGCATGAGCCCTGGGTGTCTTAGCTCTGCCAGCCACAATCACGGGCTCGGGGGCAGGGAGCAGTGGGGCTTGACTAAGAGCCAGCAGGGCCAGATTTATTATTCTCCCCCCAACTTGCAGGCTCAGGTGCCAAGTCTGGCTCATAACATCAGACTTTCCTTTCCTTCAGAAGGATTTATATTTTAGGGGTCCCAGTTCAGTCTGGGTTCTGGTTTCCCACAATACAGATGGGTGGCGGCAAACTTAAGCATGAGGGGAATGGAATGGAAGAGTCCTGGGTCGCTCACAGAATCAAGAGAAGATTGGAGTCCTTTGGAGCGGAGCCCAGACTCTCCCAGGATTCCATAGCGGATGTTCCTTTAAACTAGGAAGGGCGTTTGGATCCTGGGGAGGAGGGCGAGCCAGACAGAGAGAGAGAGAGAATCTCCTGGATCCTGGCTTTCACCTGGGAAGCCCTTCAGCCCCTATTCTGACCCCATGGAAATTAGCTGGCACCAAAAGGGTGACCAGAAAGCCTGGTGCAGGCCTCCCCTAGGCACTGCAGCGTGCCCTTGCTAAGTCCACATCTGGACTACTTTTTTTCATCACGGTGATTTTGCTGCCAGGTGAAGGGCTCAGTCCTTTTCTGACAATGATTTGTCCAACTGGAGTCATGGCGCCATCCAACAGTGAGGAACACACACAGGGTGAGAGCCACAGCCACGCCCCGGATGAACGGAATGCTGAATTGGAGATGATTTACGCAACAATTTCTCACCTCTTTATTTCACGTTCCACTCTTAAGATAACACTTAAAATCTTTGAGGGAAACAAACTGTAAGAGACTTTTAACCATAGAGAACAAACTGAGGGTTGATGGAGGGAGGTGAGTGGGGGATGGGCTAGATGGGTGATGGGCATTAAGGAAGGCGCTTCTCATGTTAGGCCATCGGTATTGTATGCAAGTGATGAATCACTCAATTCTGCCCCTGAAACCAATACTGCATTGTATGGTAACTAACTAGAATTGAAATAAAAACTTGAAAAGAAAAAAAAAATTAAAATCTTAAGTGTTGTTTTCAGGGATAACCAATAAAAAATGGTTTGTGTGTTTGTCACTGTTGGCTGTTTTATTTTTCTTTATGAAAACTACTTAAATACAAAGTCAACATGTTATATAAAGGTGAAGAACATTGCTAAATATATAGAGAAAGTGATATTGGATTTGAAAGCATTTACAATTTAAAAATGCAAAAAAAGAAAAAAAGATTCCAGAGAGTAACCCCGAGATCAGTTTAAGAAAATTATATTAAAAAAAAAAATCACCATTGGGTGTCACCGAAACGATCCATGAAAATGTTCATTTTGACCAAATTCATTGTGGGCATTTCACTTAGTACCAGAGACAAATTTAGATATTTATGAAAATATTGTAAAGCCACTGGGGCAGCCAAGTGTGCCTGAAAATGTTTTTGAAATTAAAAAATTTAAATAGGAACAAGAACACTGACAAGTGCATTTAAAAAATGTTGCTCTTATTGGGGCGCCTGGGTGGCTCAGTTGGTTAAGTGTCTGCCTTTGGCTCAGGTCATGATCCCAGGGTCCTGGGATGGAGTCCCACGTTGGGCTCCCGGCTAAGTGGGGAGTCTGGTTCTCCCTCTCTCTCTGTCCCTCCCCCGTTTGTGTTCTCTCTCTCTGACAAATAAATAAATAACATCTCAAAAAAATTTTTTTGCTGTTGTATAGAGCAGAAATTAGAGAAATCAGAAGCTTCCCCAAATCCTGAAAAGTGGTGGAAATAGCTTGAATTGTGGCCAAACTGTCCAGGAGTGGAAAAATGGATCCATGAGATATTAAACAAAAAAGAACGGAAAACCGGTGACTAATTCTGACACTTTGTCGCTTTGACTGTGGTTCCATCTGCCAACTCTCCTGGGGTTGTGGTTATCTATCAAACAGATGAAAGATGCTGGTGGCTTTTGGGGAGACCCAGCCCCCCCTGCCCATCCCTCAACAGCGTCGGGCCTGCTGAGCCTCTCCTGGTGTCCAATTTCTGGTTCTGGATTCTCTATCAAGAGTGCTTACTATGTTTGACCATTTATGCTCCTGTTTCGGTGTGGCCAAATAGCCCTAGTTGAGGAGGGAAAGCTCCTCTTCATGGAACAGTATCAGCTAATAAATAGAGGAAAGAGCCAAATAGAAGATGGCCATTTTGCAACCATTAATAAAATTAATAAAATTAATTGATTCAGGCAAGGTTCATCAATGATGTTGAAGGCATTAGGTGAAAAGTTGACCAAGAACTGGAATTTTGCACACTGTCAGGGTACCGACACCACACCCTACTTGCAAAAGGAAGTATGTAATTGCATTATTGGCTGCTGATTTGGCTGCTGCCCCTCTACCCAGGAATTAGATTTATCTAGCGTCACTATCGTAGGAACTCTGTTGTTCTGGGCTTCATGTTGGGATATCATGATGAAACCATAGCTTCACCTTTGAGGGATCTCTGCAAAAGTTGCTGAACCCGCTCCTAAGCAAGTCTTTAGCGCTAATTCTCGTTTATAGTAAATATAAAGGACAAAGGAGCAAATTAAATGATGCCACAAGGAAACAATCAGATAGACAAACACAGATTGGGCAATATTCCTTAAGATAAAAGATCTAGCGTCTTCAACAAAGTCAGTGTCATGGGGAAAAAGAAATAAGCCCGAGGGAGAATTGTTCTAGCCTAAGGAAGACCTAGGAGACACAAGTGCAAGATGTGGTCTTTGATTGGGATCTAGTTTAAACCACCAGAAAAGCCGTTTTTGGAACAAAGAAGATTTGAATACCGACTGATTATTAGATGCTGCTAGGGAATTCCTGTTGATTTGATTAGTCAAGATAATGGCATTGTGGGAAAGTATCCTTATTTTTTTTAAAAAAGGTGTTATTTATTTACTTCAGAGAGAGAGAGAGAACAAGTGGGGGTCAGGCAGAGGGAGAGGGAGAAGCAGGCTCCCCGCTGAGCAGGATCCTGAGATCACGACCTGAGCTGAAGGCAGACGCTTAACTGACTGAGCCACCCAGGCCCCCCAAGGATCTTTATTTTTTGATAACGCTTGCAGAAGTACTACTGTCATGCTGTCTGCAATTTACTTTCAAATGGTTCAGCAAAAATAAAAAATACGGAGAAACAAATATGTGAAAGCTAGACGGAAGTTTATGGACGTCCATTTTTCTGTAATACTTTTCAGTTTATTCAGACATGTCTTCAAAAGACTTGAAAGTAAAAATATTCTAGTGCATATGAAAACTTTTAAACCCCCTAATAATACGGTCGCAAACAGTGAAAATATAGGGGCAGGGATTGATTCGGGGGGAAAAAAGGGCTGTGCCATAAAATATGGACTTTATGGCTCCCACAGCAACTGTAACTTGGGGGAGACGTGGGTGGCGGAGTCTGGATGTGGTGGGTGGTGACTGCCACAGTGGGCAAGATCCCCCACGCTGGTGGCTTGCCAGCTTCTCTGGGAGCCGTTGCCGGGGTTTATGATTGGGCTTACGAAATTCATTCAATACTTTGGCACCTGCGCAAGAAATACATGTGCGCCCTTGGAAAGGTGAGTGTGCCCTTGGAAAATCTTAGAATAAAACCAAAAAACCAAACAGCCCACTAGGTCTATAAAATCCATATGGAGTCCACAACTTGTGTCTCACCTCTCCCCCATCGTCTTGATTTTACTGTCACCTCCTTTGAGGTCGAGGCAGACCATGGCTTGCCTTTAGATTCAGAAGCTGTGATTTTTGATCTTGGCTGCTAAGAAAGGCAAGGGTGACCTTGAACAAGTTACTTCCTGGGGCATTAGAGGTCTCATCAGTAAATAAAGAATGACGAAATCTGCCTTCTAGATTTTTTGGCTTTTTGATTTTTTTTTTCTTTTCAGGTGGACATCACAACTGACCATTTGAAAGTGAATTCAGTAGCATTTAGTACATTCACAATGTTGTACAACTGTCACCACCATCCCAATGCAGAATTTTTTCATCTTCCCACTGGAAACTCTGTAGCCTTAAGCAAGAGCTCTTCATTCCCCTGGAAACCACTAATCAGCTTTCTGTCTCTATGATGACTTTACCTATTCCGGATATTTCAGATAAATGGAATCGCACAATAAGTGACCTTCTGTCCCTACCTTCTGTAGCTTAACTAAATGTTTCATTCATAATGTCATAGCATGTATCAGTACTGTATTCCTTTTTTATGGCTGAATACTATTGTATGTACATCCCGCTATTTGTTTATTCATTCATCCATTGATGGACATTTGGGTTGTTTCCACCCTTTGGCTATCATAAATAGTGCTGCTATGATATGTGAGATACATATATATACACACACACATTTATTTATTTATATGTGTGATATATATTATATATTTATTTATATTTATTTTTTAAAAGATTTCATTTATTTACCTGAGAGAGAGAGCAGAGCGAGAGAAAGTGAGCACGAGCAGAGGGGGGAGGCAGAGGGAGAGGGAGAAGCCAGGGAGCCCCTAATGGGGCTTGATCCCAGGACCCTGGGATCATGACCTGAGCTGAAGGCAGATGCTTAACCAACTGAGCCACCCAGGAGCCCCTTATATATAATCTTATAATAGTCTTCCTAATGGGTGTGTAGCGGCATTTGATTTGGATTTGCATTTTCCTAATGACTGGTGATGTTGGGCATCTTTACATGTGCTTCTTGGTCATTTGTAGACCTTTTTTGGAGAAGTGTCAATCTTTTGTCTATTTTTGAATGTGCTTATTCGTTTTCTTGTTCTTGAGTGTAGGAGTTCTTTATATATTCTTGACATTATTCTCTTCTCAGATATATGACCTGCAAATATTTTCTCCTATTTTGTGTCTTTTGATGCACACAAGTTTTAATTTTTGTGAAGTCCATTTTATCAATTTTTTTCTTTCGTGGCCTGTGTGTTTAGTGTTATACTTAAGAAACCATCACCAAGTTCAAGGTCATGAAAATTTTCTCCTATGTTTCTTTCTAACAGTTTAATGATTTTAACACTTAAATTTGGGTCTTTGATCCATTTTGCATTAACTTTTGTATATAAGGTAAAGGTTCAACTTCATTACTTTGCAGGTGGATTCCAGTTTTCCTAGCACAATTTGTTGAAAATATTGTCCTTTCCCCATTGAATGGTCTCGGTAGCCTTGTCATAAATCAACTGACCACATATGGGCTTATTTCTGGGACCTTTATTCTATTCATTGATCTATACGTCTATCCTATGCTCATACCACACCACTTTGATGACTGTAGCTATAGTTAGCTTTTGAAATCGGGAAGAGTGAATCTCCCAAATTTGTACTTTGGCAAGATTGTTTTGACTATTTGGGGTCCCTTGACATTCCATATGAATTTTAGGATAGGTTTTTCTCTTTCTGCAAAAAAACCACAGTTGGGGTTTTGATAGGGAGTACATTGGATCTGTAGATTGCTTTGGGTAGTATATTGCCATCTTAACGACATCATGTCTTCCAATTCATGAATCAATTTATTTAGGTCATCTTTACTCTTTCAGCAATATCTTGTAGTTTTCAGTGTACAAGTCTCTCACTTCCTTGGTTAAATTTACACCTAAGTATTTTATTTTTTTCAGTTGCTATTGTAAATGGAATTGTTTTGTTAATTTCCCTTTTTGGATTGCTCATTGCTAACATATAAGATATAGATGATTTTTGTGTGCGGATCTTATATTCTGTAACTTTGCTGAATTTATTTATTACTTCTAACAGGCTTTTTTTTTTTTTTGGTGTGGATTCTTTAGGGTGTTCTACATTATATGATCATGTCATCTGTGAGTAAAGATAATTTTCTTTCTTTCTTCCCAGCTTGGATGCCCTTTAGTTGTTTTTCTTGCCTAATTGCTCTGGTTAGAACTTCTAGTACTATGTTGCAAAGAAGTGAAAAAGATAAAAGAAAGGCATCTTGACTTATTCCTAATCTTAGGAGAAAAGCTTTCAATCTTTCACCACTGACTATGTTAGCTCAGGGTTTTTTGGAGACTTTATCACTTTGAAGAAGTTCTGTTCTATTCCTAGTTTACTGACTGTTTTTACCGGGAATGATCGTTGGATTTTGCAAATGCCTTTTCTGTGTCAGTTGAGGCCAAGGTGTTAGCAAGGAAGGTCTCATTCTCTTGGCTTGTAGGTGGCTGCCTTCTCACTGTGTGCCCACATGGTCTCTTTTGTGTGCCATGTGGAGAGAGAGTGAGAAAGACAGGGAGGGGGACACAACTCCATTTCATAGCAGATTGGAAAATTTCAATTGTCTTACCTTCAAGTTTGCTGATTCTTTCATCTGCCTGATCACATCTGTTACTGAATACTTATAGTGAGCTTTTCATTTAAGCTCCAGAATTCCTATTAGATTCCTTTTGTATATTTTCTATCTATTGGTATTCTCTATTTATTCATACTTTGTTCTTCTGGTTTCCTTTATTTCTTTGTCCACGACTTCCTTCAACTCATTGAGCATATTTAAGACAGTTGATTTAAAGTCTTTATCAAGTAAGTCTAATATCGGGCCTTCCGTGGGGACAGTTTCAGACAATATTTTTTCGTCTTATGAATGGGCCATACTTTCCTGTTTCTTTGTATGGCTTGTAATTTTTTTGTTGTTACAAGTGAGTGTTTTGAATATTATAATATGGCAACTCTCAACATCAGATTCTCCCCGGCTTGCTGTTGTTGATTTTTGGGGGCTGCAGCCGTCCATTTGTTAATGACTCTTCCAAACTATTTTTTTTTCCCCAAAGACTGTATTCCTTGTTGTATATGGTTACAGAAGTCTCTGTTCCTTTATCTCAAGAGGGTAGCCAGTGACCTGAGAGATTTTCTTAAATGCCTGGAACTGAAAAGAAGAAGAATACTCTCTCACTCTTTGCAGATTGGTTCTAAGCTGGGGCACTTCTCTAATGCTAAGGCAGGCCCATACACATCTGCCTTGGCTTTCTCCTCCTGCTTGTGCAGACCCCAAAGATCAGCCTAAGGTAGAAGCCTATGTCCTTTCAGATCTTTTCTGAGCGTGTGTCTCTCCCTGGGAATGCACATTGTACTCCAGATTCCCTGGTATATATAGGAGTCCTTTGAATATATAGTGTATAGTATACTATATAGTATATATAGTGCCCCAAGGGTCTTCCTCTTTAGTCCCTTCCTTCCCAGACTTACGGGTCTGTCTGCTGCTTGCCTTGTCTGTCCTCCCAGGTAGTGGCAGGCAAATGGCTACAGGTAGTGTAATGCCTTCTACAGATTCCACATTGAAAGCCATTCCAGCCTCAGGGGCCAAAACAAAGGCCAGCCTCTGTGCTGGTCTCTCAAGGAACTGCCAGCCAAATCAAAATGCATGACCACAATATTTTGAGAACGAGATCTGCATTGCCCAGAAATGCCCCCCAGGAAGGCAGGCTGCCATCCCCATGGATGCCACTGAGCTGGAGAATGGCGGATGATAGGTAGGTAAGCAAAAATGCTACACGCTTTTTGAAAGTTAGCAGTCTGTTTGTTCATTAGAACTTCCCTAGTTGCTGTAAATTTTTCTTTTTTTAGATTCTAGTGTTCCCAAAGAATTGATTTTGTTGGTTTTTGCCAGTTTAATAGTTGATTCTTGGATCAATTCTTGGAGCTCCTTACTCCTCCATTTCTGTTCCATCACCCAACCTCTCCCAAGTTAAAAAAAATTTTTTTATTATGGAAAAATTTAAGTGTACACGAAAGTGAAGAGGGCATTTTAATAAATCCCCCATGAATTCATGATCTTAAAATTGGTCAACTCATGGCCATTTATCTCTCATCTTTGCCACCAACCATTGATCAAAGACTCAGTGCTGTGCTCAGATAAGGTAGTTATTAATATCTCTATGAGGAAGTTACTAATATCTCCACACCACACCTGAGGAGATTGAGACTGGGGGGTTTCATTTTCCCAAGATCACTTCCTGAACCAGGACTGGAACTGGGATCAGAATCATGGCTCTGGCTGATTCCCTGGTCGCTTTTCCATGGAAGCCCATTGGATGCTGACAGCACCCTGAGAGGCAGGTGTGAGGGACGTGGCTAATGTTCATTCCAATCCACTTCTTATCTACTTCTTGGCAAGTGGGACTGTGGCTCTAAAACTGTGCAGGTAGGCAGGGTCCTGTGGCAAGTTCTGTTCAATGAAATTAGGCAGCAGTGACACGTGTCATTATTGGGCTGAAGCTTCGCCCTCCAGCCTTCTCTTTACTTGCTGCAGGGAACTGTGAAGCCTTGTTCTGAGATGCCCGTTCTAGGTTATAGATTGAGGAGCTGCCTCTGTCACCTTGAGACCTTGAGGAATGACTACGCTAGGAGAGCACAGCCCTTCATCAACCTTCATTCTACATGTAATGGAGGCAAGAAATACACCTTGGCTGTGGCCAACTGCCAACATTTGGGGTTTGTTTGTCACTGCAGCATCACCTCGCCTATCCTGACTGGTGAAGCCAGGTAGCGCTATCAGCCCTGTTTTACACCTATGGAAACTAAGCCCCAGCAGCTTGCCTAATGTCAAACAGCTAATGCAGTTTTAGGAATAGGGATGGAACCCACATCCCTGATCCCTTGTCTAGATTCTCACCTACTGACTTCTGGCGGCACGTGCAGCTTTCTGAAAGGGGCTGACCTGACATGAAGTCCTCACACGATGCCAGCAGGATCCTTTTTTCTCAGAGTACCTCTCTCATGCCATGGTTCCTGTGCCTGAACTCCTACATTTTTAAAGCTCCATTTCCATTCATTGTGGAGATGGGCCGTTGGGGGTGTGTGGGTGCAGCCTATGTGAGAGACCTCGCCAATCTTTGCCATGGTTTTGGAAGATGTGGCTTTTCTGGCAATGTTTGGTGAGAACGGGGAGCATGTGTATGGCCCAAAGTTTCTGCGCATGGTTTTAGGGAGGAGGTCCAAGTTCAAGTCCCATTTACTCTCTGTGACCTCAGGTAAGCCAATTAATCTCTTTAAGCCTCAGTCTTTCTCAGATGGAAAATAAGGCTGATAGGAAAGAGGTTGTATTAAATTAGTTCAACCACAGAAAACATAACCCATGACTGAAATAAAATAATAGTTGTGACGAATAGTGACTATAACCAGGGAAAGCCTGGAAGTTTTGGTGTCAGGGTGTTGGTTTCATAAGCGGCTTTAGAGCAACAGAATGTTTCAGAATGATCTGCTGGTCTTGGATGATGTGGGTAGGGGAGGAAGGCAGAGGAAGGGGGCCAGTTGGAAGACAGTTGAAATAATGGGAGTGGAAGAAGAGGCAGGTCTGGGCCAGGATGAGGACAGTGAGTGACAGGAAAGGACAGTCTCAAGACCATTGGGGAAGGGAGAGCTGGGTAGTCGTGACAGTTGCTACGACTCCTCTCAGCCTGCCCCAGGTCACCTGTACTGACTGATCAGACAGCCCAGGCCCCGCCCTGCGTCCTGCATATCTATCTGGGCCTCCAGACCAGCCGCTGGGCTGAGCTGGTGGGGAGCTGTTTTCAGCGGGCTGAATGCTGGCGTCCACAACTCACAGTCGTTACTTTGCGTTAACCCCGGCTGGCACCACCTCCTCTCCCGGAGAGCGCAGAAAGGAAAACTCCCTGGGACCCTCCCAGATGCCAAGGGCAGAAGGAGCTGGCAGCCATGGCCATGCTGGGGGCTGGCTCTTCCCTTTAAAGGGAGGCCCCTGGCTTCAGACTTCCTAGCCCTGGGCACGGCTGGGGTTCCCCTCCTGCTTCCACGGGAATCAGGCCTGCTTGGTCTCTTTTTCCAAGTCAGCTGAAAAGTTTCTAATCTCTTGCAAAGTGTCAAGTATCTTCCAGTGCCTTGAAAGGTGATTTTCTAAAAACAGATCTAACAGCTCTGACATTTGCGGCCGAGGCATTTTAAGTCCTACTCCAGGCTTGCCGTTGGCCTCTGCGGCTCGACCGGCTGCAGATAAAGGTTGAAGCAGCCTCTCTCGTCACGGATGCCAGGAGCCTGCTTGTGGGAGCCACATCCTGGAGAGAAACATATTCCCTAAAAGTTAATCTGCTGCTTTGTCTTGGCCAACAATTTATTCTTTCATGAAAGCCGGGCTCTGGCCCCCAATTGAATTCTGCACACACATTTTTTTAATTTGCTGGAATTTGCGAAAACACATCAGTGGCCCTGCTGCTTTTGGGTTTTTATGTTTAGCAAAATAATCCCGCGGCACAGCCTTCAAAGGGTGCTCAGCATCCCGCGCTCCCCAGCTCTATTTTGCCTTTTCCAAAGAGGGAGCTGAACAGCGCTCAGAGCCCGTGAGGAGCGCAGGGCCCGGGGTCACCTGTCTACTGTCCCATGAGGGGCTGCCAGCCAGGACCGTCCAGAATGGGCTCACCAACTCAGATGCCTGCAAGGGTCAGGCAAATAAAGGAGAGGGCCCAGTCAACTCGGGGGTAGGGGGGCAATGAGGCATGGTGGAGACTGAGGCAAACTGAAGGCTGCGTGCCCCTATGGACATGGGGAGGCCAACCCTAGCATGGAATGATTACTGTCGAGGGGAATGTGGGGCCAGTGCCCTCAGAGCTTCCCATTTCCCCAAAAAAGCAAGGCATTTGGCATTTCTAAAATGTGAAATCTGTCCATTTTTAAATGTTGGCCCATACTCTCTTCAAACGCTCTGCAGGCCAAAGCAAACACGTCTGCTGGCTGACTGCCTTGCAGGGCTGCCCGTTGGCATTCTTTGATCAAGGAGGCAGAGATAAGGAGTGGGGAGGGCAGACTCACCTTTTCTCTTTAACCCGGGAGGTCATCCAACTGCATGGCCTAGTTGCACAGATGGGAAGACTGAGGTCCATCATTCAGAGAGATCACTGACCTTTCTCCTCTGCCTCCAGCCTCTCTCCTCTGAGACTTTAGAATGTTAGTTCCCAGGATATGAGACTTAAGGGGTGACACCTCCCAGGACCTGCGTATTAGTAGGGGGACCACAGCGCCTTTGCAATTCCGAGAAAAGCCTCTCTTCAATGGTGAAATTTCAGACAAAGTGGCAGGGCAGTGGGGTGAGGGCTTTCCGAAAGTCTATCCAGCGCCAGGTGATTTTCCATTCTGCCTTGTCCCAGGTAGGTCTCCCCCTGGCAACATTTGGCATAGGTTCCCGCTCGCCCACAAACCTGCTGGAGGCACAAGCCTGTGCCCAGGAGACGCTGGGCCGCTGGGATGCTGGGGCTCACACCTGCGGGCCGAGCACAACACTCCCAAGCTGGCAGCCGGCTGGCACAGAAGGCGGTGCCCTTCCTCCCTGACTGCTCAGTAAAACGGATCGGGGCAGCTCGTGTTCTTCCAGGACCTGCTCTGGGCTCGGCCAGAGCAGAAGCAGCTCGCTGTGAGGAAGGGGTGGCCTTCTCACCTCTCCGTCCTGCCGGCACGGTCAGCGAGACGTCTGTCCTGCCCCACGCTCCCGGCCATGTCCTCGTCTTGCCCCCACAGCACCCCATGCTCGGGCTGTCAGAACGCTGACCACCAAATTAGCCCTTTGTGATTTCATTTGGCTTTTATTGGCTCAAGCTGGATGTTGGAGATGGAGCCAGATGTGAGGCCGTGGGGGCGCTTGAAAGACCAGGTAATTAGCAGCATCTGCCTCTGACTTCTTATCTTGACAGGCGGACACACAGGGCAGTGACCTGGGAGCCGGGAGGCAGTTGCCTTCTCCACATTAAACGAGGCAAAGGCCAAAGGGGAGCCTTAGTCGGCCTGGAATGCCGCCACCTCTGTGTGTGTGTGCGCGCGTGCGTGTGCACGCACGTGTGCATGTGCAAACACACGAGTGTGAACATCATGAAGAATCACCCCCTCCACCCATTGCTCTCTTGCCTCCGGGTCCAGAAAGAACCGTCTGCCAGTCTCTAGACACCTGGGGGTAGAATTCGCATTATTTTTAAGTTGAGGAATAATTCACATACGATGAAAGGTGCAGATTTTAAGTACACAGCTGGATGAGTTTTCACCAATGAGCACAATTCATGTAATCCACATCCCAACGATGATGAACATGTAAAACATTCTCATCGCCCCAGAAAGTTCTTTATGTGCCTTTCCAGTGAGTTCTTCTCTGTCTGCACACAGGCAACCGTAGTTCTGATTTCTATCACCACGGATTTAGTTTTGTCCTGCTCTTGAATATCGTGCAAATGGAATCACGGAATATAAACATAGACTTACAGTCTTTTTGTATTTGGCTTCTTTTCCTCACCATTATGGTTTTGATAGTCACCCAAGCTGTGATATGTACCAGTGACTCATTCTTTTCTACTGCTGAGTATGATTCTGATTGTGCGAGCGTATCGCAATTTGCTTATTCATTCTCGGGTCGAGGGATATTTGGGCAGTTTCTGGCTTTTGGCTATTATGAATAAAGACGCATCATTAGTTGCCATAAGTTGAATGGCTTAGAACAATGCAAATCTATTATCTCACAGTTTCTGTGGGTCAGGTGTCCAGGCACGGGCTGGGGGGATCCTCTGCTCAGGGTCTCACCAGGCTGAAAGCAAGGTGTCTGCCAGGGCTGGGTCTCATATGAACCTGGGGGTCCTCTGCTGAGTTTATAGAATTGTTGGTACAATTCAATTTCTTGTGGTTGTAGGACTGAAGTCCTCAGCAACCAGAGCGCACCTTCTGTTCCCTGCCATGTGGCGTCCACAACATGGCAGTTTGCTTCTTCCAGGCCAACAGGGATATATCTGCTGCTGCTTCCAATCTCTCTGATGTCCGCCATCTCTGTCCTCTAGGCCCTCTTTTAAAGGGCTCACCTGGTTCGGTCAAGTCCATCCAGGATAACCTCCCCCTTGATTCATTTAAAGTCAGCTGAATAGGGAGGGACATCTGAATAATCCCTTCACCCTTGCCACATAATGTAACCTAATCACAGGAGTAATATTCCATCATATTCACCCTCAGGGCATGTATTCCAGGGAGATGAGACTCTTAGAGGCCATCTTGGAATTGTGTCAATGGCAAGGAACTAGGAACATTCTGGAGTTTTTTTTGTTACTCAAGTGTGCATCTTTAAAAGATGAGGGCATTTTCTATTGAGCTAAAAGAACATTATCCCACTTAATGAAGTAAATCATTATTTCTAACTATCATCTGATAACTGGTCCATATTTAGTGAGGAAATCGTTGTCTTAGCAATGTGTCGTAGCCAGTTTGTACAAGCAGAAGATTGTCCAGGACCTTGCAGTGCCTGGGGGTCTGACCGTTGGATTGCCTTCCATCTAGCACAGTGCCCTTTGTTGTGGCTGGTTGAGGGAGAGTCTCAATCATCTGGAGGATGATTACTGGGGTTCTTCCTTTCGTCACCCTTTAGCTTGTTCCTTTATTCCTTTTCTATCCCATGAACTGGAAGTCAAATCTGCAGTTTGATGGACCCCGTAAACATCTTCTGGCTGGAGCAGATCATGGGATAGCTGAGAGCTCCAAATGGTATCACTGGGCAGGCACAAGATTGCTGGTCGTCCCACTGTTTCTCATGTAAGACTGACTCCTGGGCTGGGGTGGGGACAGCCTCACCTCTCTGGTTCCATTTTTTATTTCCTGGGCCCGAAGGAAATCTGTAGGGTCTTATTTTGGACAATGTGAATGTCCAGTTACGCATTGACAATTCACCTACTGGTTTGAACACATCCATTGATAATCCTTGCCTGAATCGGTGATGACATTAGGGGCCAAGGGTGGACTTTTGACCCAGCATTTCCACTCTGCAAAGCTGGGTTTGGTCTGAAATCAGCGGGGTCCATCTAGTGTAAACCCTTGCCAGGCCTCGGGGCAGAGGTGGCTTGAGATGGGAGGGGCTGGGAGACCCAGTCCTGTGGCAGCCTGCATGGAGGTCAGGCTTCATGCCTCACTTCACTGGAAACTTCAGGAAGCCAGACGGTGTCCCAGGCCCTGAGGCATGTGGCAGAGCTCCCAAGGGGTTCTGGACAAATGAACGTACGAGTGCGTGGTAAATGCATGGCTGCATGTTCATCTAGCCCGAGCATGGGGCTCCCTGGCTTCCTGAAATCTGCACCTGGCTTTGGTTCCTGTCATTTCTCAGACCAGAGACCATTCAGGAGGCCCAGCCATGCACAGGAGACCTCTTCTTAGTGGATCTCAGACTGGTACCTGTTCCCACAGGGAGCCCACCTTGATGTGCTGATGCCCCTCCTCCCCCCACTGTCCCAGTGAGCCTGGGCTCCCCTGGGGGTTATAGCTTTCTGGAGCAGAGCTCTGCCTGCCTGCTGGATTGGGCTCTCCTAGCCTATCTTGTTCCCTGGGACCCCATCACAAGGAACCAGCCAGGCTGAGCTACAGCTGAAGATACGGCCAGGGGACCCTGGCAGGGCCACCCACCTGCAAGGTGCCCATCAGATAACAAACACAAGGAGCTCTCAGGCAAGTCTGGGTGGGGCACACATACTCCGCAGACACTACTCCCTCCAGCCTGGCCTCCCTCCTGGAAAATGGCTCAGCAGCTGGGCTCCGGCTCCAGGCCAGCTGCCCCTCCTGCAGAGAAATCTGCCTTTAATTTAGAAGTTCTATTTCTTTCTCCGTGGAAAAGTCTTTGTGGTACCAATTAAGGAACTCTTTTATCCCCTCCCGTTTGAGGAGTGAGGAATTTGGGGATTGTCTAGGAAGGGCTCCTTTCCTCACTAATCCCCAAGGCACAGTGACTTTTCCTTGGGAAGGACACCTGGTAGGAGGCTCTGGGACAGTCCTCCCTGGTGACTTGGCGACTGACATGTATGGAGAGCTTGCTCTGTGCCGGGCTTTGCCCACACTGCGCGGACTGCCTCGCCGTGTCTTCCCATCCACAGGAAGGCCTGCTGTCATCTACAGTTTCCAGAGACTCGGAAATTGCAGAGTGTCTTGCTCAGGGCCAGTCGGGTAGTTGATGGTGGAGCCAGACAGTGAACCCAGCTTGGCCTGATTCCAGGGTCATGGCCCAAAGTGCTTCATTATGCTGACCGAGTACGTTATTTAGGGTTTTTATTAGAGGACATCAGATCCAGAAAAACAGACCCCTGGGCCACATTTTGCACAATTTAGAACTTATTCTTCTCTGTGAAGTCCCCAGATCAGGGTGACAGCGCCTAGAAAGAGCCAAGATATGTGTGTGTGTGTGTGTGTGTGTGTGTGTGTGTGTGTGTGTGTGTGTGTATAAGGCTCTGCCTGGTCTCCTCCTTTTGGGCTTCTCAGCCTCCTGTGCCACTGTTTTACCCAGGCCTTCCATTCTGTCCACACCAGATGGCCCTGCTGTTTTGGTCTTGGAGTATTTGCTGGGCTTGGTTGCTTCTGGGTCTAGGATGCTGTCCCTAGGACTCCACCTGATGGTTTCCTTCTCTCTTCAGGCTCCCGGTGATCACAGCACACCTTCACGCTTTTCAGAATGCTGATCATACTATATTACATTAAAAAAAAAAGATTTATTTACTTGAAAGAGAGGGCAGAGGGAGCAGGAGAATCTCAGGCAGACTCCCCACTGAGCATAGAGCCCGAGGCGGGGCTCCATCTCCTGGCCCTGAGATCATGACCTGAGCCGACACCAAGAGTCGGGTGCTTAACCGACTGAGCCACCCAGGCACCCTGATTGCATTTTTAAGACCTTGGCAAAAAGTTTAATACAGAAAACTATAATAAATCAATACAGCAAATATGTTCACCACCCAGAACTAACATATGACAAAATTTTGTCATCTCTGTTTCAATATATCACTTAAAAATAATGTATGGTGACTAACATAATATAATAAAAAAAATTTAAAAAAATTAAAGTCCTTTCTGAAGCTCTTTACATTCATTTCTTCCTCTCCTCCACAGAAACAGCCACTATGATAAATTTGGGGAGCCAAATTTGTGTTTTAATATCTTCACGGAAGTTTTGTCCCAGCATCCATAGCATATAATATTGTTTCTTGTGGATAGCATTTTTACATGTTCATATCTTTCAGTGTCTTATTTATTTTTCATACAAGTTCATATATGTTACACTTTTTAGGCATGGTTGTTGATCTACCGCATTCTAGTTCATTCCTTTTAAAAGCTGTATGGAATTTCATTTATGAATAAATCAGAGAGCATCAGTTTTCCTCACTGAATCCATTTGACTTGGTTTTCCAGGAAGTGGACTTGGAGATAGGGACTTGCGAGCCACAAGTGTGTTGCGGAGTGTTGTCAGGAAGACCACGTGTGCGGGAGAGAGGGACGCAAAAGCCGGCAGAGAGAAAGGTGGGAGCGTGACGTAGTTGGGATAGAGCTCTCAGCTGATCCCTGCAGGGAGCCCTGGAATAGGGTAAGTCTTTCAGAGTTGTCCTCCATCAAGATAAGTTTCCAGGCATTTGTGCCCCTTCGTTGTCCAGTCATTGGATGAAGGCTGCCTCCAGGCAAGGGTCATGACGTTGGGTGAGGCAGCTCTGTTTGTTGAAGGTCAAGTCCTAGAGAGGACTCATGTAGGGACCACCTGCAGCCAACACTTCTGGCAGCCGGGGAGGGAGAGGAGTGCCTCTGTCCTCAGCAGGGATCTGGGCAACTCACCCCAGGATCCAACAGAGTCCAGCTCTTGCACGGCTCGGACCACCTGCTTCACGTAGTAAATTCACCGCCTCTGGGAGCAGTTCCTCCAGGGTTCTGGCTGGTCTCTTTTTCCAGGGAAAATGACAAAACGGAAGTTAGTGGGACCAAACTGTAGCCCCTGCCACTACGGCTGGTATTGAGGCTATACCAGGATCGCATCATCTCCCATTTTTACTGTCCATTCATGTTCATTTCATATCCATTCTATGTTCATTTCATCCTCTGTTAGCACCTCTGCTGGTCTAGGTGGCTTTCCTGCTGGCGTGACCCTGACTCTCATCATTGAGGGTCTGTACCCTTGGTCATCATATTCTTCCCAGGCCATAATTACTATCTGTGTCCATTTGCTACCAGAATTGGGAAATACTAAGGGATACTCAGTTGATTACCTGGTTTCCTAATGTATTTTTCTCTGCTCTCGGTATATAATGGCAGCCCTACATTTTCCTGCTAATGTTGAAGTTACACTTGTCAGTAGAGTGACTTATCTCCTTCCCTGGTGGCCTCTTGGCATGCGAAAACCAAAGTAATCAGGTGATGACTATAATTTTAAGTTTAATGGGATCTTTACTGTGTCCTCTCGTGGGAGCCTGGCCCCTCTGGAAATCAGAACTTCTAGATCCACAAAGTCTAAAGTTGAGGAAAGAAGAAACCCAAATTTCCCAGTTCGGTTATGGTTAATGATGGTAACCGGGCCACTCCTACTTCTATCTGTGGTTCCTGGACACATCTATTTTATTGAGAACGCCATGCACAGCGGTCACTGCTTTGGAGTTTATTCCCATCCTGAAGGATGTACCTTCCTCTCCAAGCCAGCATCTTGGCTACGTCTTTCAGGTCAGTAGCTTCTGAGTGGTGCGGTTTGTGATAGGGATCCTACGGTCATTTGCCAACCACTGCACCTCCTTTGCCGTTAAGTGGGTTTCTTGATCTGGGGCTCAGATCAGGTCAAGATCTATGTTTTCATACCAGATCCTATGTAGTATATCAGACCACTGCAAATCTCAGGGTAGTGGTCCTGACTGGACCCTGTAAACAGGAAAGGCAAATCCATATGCAGAATATGTGTTGATTTCAGCCAAGAAGATTTGCTGTCTCTTTCAGGGTGGTAGAGGTCCAGCGCAGGCAACTTGTCACCCAGTGACTGGCTGTTCTTTTCAAGCAATACTGTCATACCGAGGGCTCATTGTGGGTCTCTGTTGTTGGCAGGATGGACATTCTGCAGTGGCAGTAGCTAGATCCATGGCAGCTCCTGGTTGTAGCCCGTAAGTAGCCTCCGTTCCTGCCACTATAACTACTCCATTCACGAGCCCATTTTACCGGCATTGAGGTGGCCAGCTACAGAGACTGGCTGCCATTGACTGGCCAAGTTGTTCTGTCTCCTTGATCGTTTAGCACCTCTTCTATGGTGGCTGCTGTCTGATGGGAGTTAACACGAGCCACATAGATCTTTACGGTTCATACTCACTCTCACATGCCTATCATGTTCCCCTCCCCCAGACCTCCCTGACACCAGTCTTCTCCTTTTTCTCCTTCCAGGCCTCTGGCCAAACAGCCGAGCCACTCGTCATTGCCTATGGATCCGTGTAGAGTCTAGCCTCAGGCTACTTCTTTTCCAGCACAAATGGAGTGAGCAGACATGCCCCCCGGAGCTCTGCCATTGGGAAGACTTTCGCTCACTATTTCCAAGGCGGTAGAATAACAACAGGCCATTTTTGGCCTGTCTGTGAACCAGGCTTGGGCTTTTCCTTCTCCATCAGCTGGTCAAAAGATTCCCCCCAACCCAGAGGCCCTCGGTGTGAGCTGAAGGAGAGGAGCCAGTGGTGGGTGACATGACAGTGTGACATCCCCACTCATGCAGCTTCCTTATACCTTCAGACCTTGCTTGTTCCTGATCTGAGGTGTCCTCCTTCCATCGTATGGTCAGTTGCTATTGGGCCCAGCCAACCTTTGACTTAGCAGGTTTGAGGGAACTCAGCTGCATAGTCATTTGAGGTTCAAGGTCAGATGGTTCATCTCTCACCAGGCTCAGTAGCACTTTGGGAGCTATTTTATAAAAGGCGTACACCTTATAAAAAATAAAGGTGTATATTTTACAAAAGGTGTATACTTTTCTGTTGCAAATGGTACCTTCTTGCTCTTCCGTTGGGGCTTGTTATGAACTCTACGTGGCATCTTTTTTCCATCACAAATACCTCTAGTACCATAGGGTCTGCGGGGTCATAACCCAAGTGGCAGAATTGCTTACGCGACAGTCTAGGTCTGTGGCAGAGCGTTTTCCTGCTCTAAGTCCCACTCGAGGCTGGCAGCCTTACATATCATGTGGTGTGTGGCTGGGAGCAATATTCCTAGGGATAGCATACACTTCCTCCAGAACCTGAAAAGTCCTATCAGACATTACCCTTTGTGGTCGGAGGTACAGATTGCAATACTTTGCTTTTTTTTTTTTTTTTTTTAACTTCGGAGGGGATATCCCAGACCACTGGACCCTTAAAAACTTCGCTGGTGTGGCAGCATCCTGAATTTACAATAAGGTTTGTATCTTACTCTTGGAAATACACACACATCTTACAAAGCCCTCCAAAATACTTGCCACTGTTTGCTCATCCAATTAGTGTGATGTCGCCGACATAGGAGATGACTGTGATTTTCTGTGGGATGTCCAGCCAGTCTCTTTGGACTGTATTATGATAGACAGCACGAGAGTTAACTGAGCCCCAGGAAGGCTGAAAATGTATACTACTGCTCTTCTTCCACGAGTGGGAAATCTTTCTGATCCTTTTCCTGAAAGGAATGGAAAAGAATGCATTTGCCAGATCAAAGGCTGCGCACTCTGCACTTGGGGCTGTGTTTAGCAAGGACTGCATCATCGGGCAGCTACAAGTGAGGCTACTGCTTGCTTGAGTTTGCAAGTGTTCGCTGTCGTCTTCCAGGACCACCTGTTATTTAGGAGCCAGATGCGTGAATTAGATGGGAATAGGATGGAGACCATACATCCTTTAGGTTTTAAGGGTGGCACTGATCTCTGCCATTCTGTCCGGGATGCAATATTGTTTTTGACTTAGTATCCTTGGCCAGAATGGGAAGGTGGTGCCAGGGGCTTCTCACTTGGCCTCTATCACTGTGATAGTTCTTATCACAGGCCAAGGAGCCAATGCAGGAGTTGTTAACAACAACCATGTATGTCTCTTCCTATCATACATTTGGGGCTGTGGGAATGACCATTGTTGGGTCTAGGGACTCAGTGAACCCACTGTGAATCAGATGTGCATCAAGCTGGGATATCACTTATTGCCTGGTCCCCAGGTATCCTTCTTTAAAGGCGGGGGCATGATACCATTTCAGTTCCTTGAGTATCAATGTCAGTTCAGATCCTGTATTTGGAAGTCACTGCAGTGTAAGGGTATTTTTCTTTCTTGAGTATGTGGTTGTCCTTGTCAATGACTGGAGATCCCTTTGGCGAAAAACGGGGTGGGGGGATTATGACCATATACACTTGGCCATGGTGTGGCAGGGTTCTTCCTCATGGCAACCTGGCATCTCCTTCAGTCTGTAGTTTCTGGGTCTGAGAACTGGTCCAGGTCCAGAAATTGGCAGGGGAATCCTGACTTTATTAGGCTACTGCATGGCTACCCTTGGCCTTCTGATACTCTATCCTTGCTTTCTTGTGGTTGTATAGATTGAGCATTACCCTGCTCGTTGCCCATCTCTCTTCCCCCGGGGATGTCTTATTTTATTAGTAATTTCCTTCTTTCTTTGGATCATGCTTTCCTGGTTGTCCCTGCAGTTTTGCTTTTCATTACAATGATTGCACCATTCTGCTTCTGATGGTTAAGCATCTATTCAAGACCTTATCATCCCCATTGCGAGGAGGGAGTCTGTTCTGTAACATCATCTCCTACCTCTGCCTGGTCTCCATAGGTGTGCCACCAGTGAGTTTCTTAGTGATGCTGGGGCCACTTCACCACATTATTCCTTATTGTGTTGGTAAATGCAGTGCCCTCTGGGCTCTCCATGGAACATGGCCAGCTGGTGGGTATTTAGCCTTTACATGGCATATCCACTCTAGCATGCCAGTGTCTATGAGCATTCCTTCCTCTACCGTCTGCTGCAACAGCTCTGGCCTGTCTCCACCACTTTCTCCAAGCTTATAAGATACATTCTAGTAGCACATGAGTACCATCTCCCAAGGTCTTTGCCTGGGTGTTCAATCTGATCATGGAAGAGCACTGTCATATCAATATACTCTCCTTTATCCAACTTTATAGTCCATCCCCCTCCGTTCAGAGCCCTCAGGATCTAATTCCATTGTGTTCTCTTGGCTCCTGCCAGTGTAGATTGACAAGATCCCGCAGCACCTTCAGGGTGTAGTCCTTTCCCCTCCTCAGCACACCCAGCTCCTGGGCCAGGCTGTGACTTGACCCTAGTTATTGGTGATGGCCGGGGGAAGGGGGAGGGGTCAATCCTATCTTACAAGATCAAGGCCTCTGCACCATCTTTAAGCAAAGGCAAGCACCTTTAAAAGGGAGAAGAGGCCATTTCTCTGGGGCCAGAGGGTTCAGGAAGATCTAGGGTTTCAAATTCTTGAGCACCCCAACTGCATCTTAAGTGCCAAGGTCCCACCCCTGCCCAACCGGGGTGGTAATTTTGGCATAAGCAGATTTGTCAGAATCAGTCGAGGATTCTGCTTTCTTTGGAGTGCTGCTATTTTTATGAGTGAGTCCTGGGCTCGATCCTAAGCTTTTCATGCCCTCTTGCTGCAGGAGATGAGAGCTGTACACTTTACCAGAAGCTGGTGATTAATCCCCTTCAGTCTTTTATGATATTTCTCCGGTGCTTTTAATGTACTCTACGAGAGCCATCCAGTCTCTCTCAAAAGCCCGAGAGGTTGTAGCAACCAGTGCGTTCCCTTCTGGCAGTTTCCTATCCTGGCTCATCCTCTGCGAGAATGTTCACGCTTCCAAGCGCCAGGTGCTTGTGTATTCCACCTATCCCCAGTGATGGGTCCTCATTGCCATCTGGCCAAGTAGGGTGATCCAGCTCCCAAATCCCAATTTAGAATGCCTGTTCTTGGACCACCTCTGTTACAAGTAGGTTTCCAGAGAAACAGACTCTGAGATGGAGATTTGCATGCAGGTGGCTCATGGGGAGTGCTCTCAGGACTGGTACGTGTGAGGGACTGTGGGAAGCAGGCTTGCGTGGGAGAGGAGATGGGTTGCAGTACAATGCATCACAAGCCTCAAAGGATCATATGGGGAGTGCTGGCTGGAGCTGGGGAAGCCCTACTGATTTGTGCTGAGCTGAGACAAAGGGATTGGGGGTCTGTACTCCTGCACTGATCCGTCATCGGATGTAGGCTTCCTCGGGAGGGCATATAAGCTTGGGCAAGGCAGTTCCCTTTGACTGAAGAGAAGAACTCAGTTATGAGCCATTAGCAGCCAACATTCACGGGAGATGGGGCAGCGAGTGTCTCTGTACTGAAGGGGTCTAGGCAGCATACCACAGCACCCACAGCGGAGAAGTATGATCTCTATTTCCCCCTATTCTGACAATGCTGCAATGACCATCTCGGCAATCTCTGTCCCGTGCACAGGTATGAGCAATACTTCTCTGTCTGGGTCACATCATGCAGCATGAACAGAGTAGGATGACTTGTCCATCTCATCGGGGTCAACAGGACAGAGTTGAGAGCCCCGGAGCAGGCTGCTTGTGTTACAATGGGCAGGGGGCGCAGACTGCCTCAGGTAGCTTCTCCCCCAGGGTTGCCCCCAGACCAGAAAGGATCAACACTTCCATCCTACACGCCAGGGCTGGAACTCTCTTTCTGGTCCCTATATACCGAGATGGGGAACCGCTAGGGGTAGGGTATGTACATTGCCAGCTTTCTACTTTTGGCATTTGTTTTACAAAACTTGAAAGAGATGCCATTTCCCAACATTTGGACTTTAACACTGTGGTTAAGCAGATGGGTGTGAAAGAGTGGCTCATCACCATCTTCCCTCCCCCGCTCACCCATGTGGTCGCGCATCCCTTCGCCCGTTGCTTGGCCATTTGCTTCCCTCTGCTGTAGACTTGCCCACTCATGTCCATCGCCCCTGTTCCCGCTGGGTCGTCAGTCTTTTCCTTATTGATGTGCGGGGGTCACTGCTTCGCTCCCTGGCTGCCTCTTGCAAATTCAGGGCCCCCGCTGCTATCGCCATAGCCCCCCAACCAAGAGAGTTTCCGATGCTCTGCATCTGATCTGGGAAGCCCTCCTTCAAGAACGATAAACAGCTACCCCAGTGTTAACAGGTCTATGCTGCAAGGTTACTGAGACATGAGAAGGTGGAAAAGTACCCAGCAGGTGCTCCTATGCTATTGTGAGGGTGCCAAATCAAACGCATTTGCATCAAATGGCACGTAACTCATGCCAATGCCCCCCTCCCTCTCACTCCGTGTCCCTCCTCTGCAGGAGAGAAAGCTAACAGTTCACCTGGATTAGGTGGGTTTGCCCCACCAGTGACGATACTACTCCCAGGGAGAGAACAGGAGGACATGGGGCTTCACTTCTGCTGTTCCCTCTGTCGAGCTCGGTGCCTCTCCCACTGCCCTGAGGGAGTGTAGCTTTTAAAGACAGGTATTTTCATATACTCCAGACTCCCAACCACATTTGAGCCCATCATCTGGTGCTCAACCAACGGCACCATGATCTGTGGCCAGGCTGGAGGGAAAAACCGCCTGAGTCAGATCCATTAAGTGTCTGAGCTATCCTGTACTTTGAGATTAAGGAGATTTTCTTTTCTTTTCTTTTCTTTTCTTTTCTTTTCTTTTCTTTTCTTTTCTTTTCTATTCTATTCTTTTTTCTTTTCTTTTCTTTTTTTCTCTTCTTTCTTTCTTTCTTTCTTTCTTTCTTTCTTTTTCTTTCTTTCCCTTTTCTTTCTTTTCTTTTTAAGAGAGAAAGAGAGTGAGAGGGAGCAGGGAAGGAGGGGCAGAGGGAGAGAGAGAATCCCAAGCAGACTCTGTGCCCAGTGCAGAGCCCGACTCGGGGCTCAGTCTCACAATCCTGAGATCATGACCTGAGCCAAAATCAAGAGTCGGACACTTAACAGACTGAGACACCTGGGCGCCCCTAGGAGATATTCAAGGATGATCTTTGACACTCTGGGATTTACCTTTTGTGTGAAGACTTTAGAATCGACTGCTATCAAAGTGACAGCCCCTGAAAACAAGTGGGCTCATCTCAAGTGCTGCGTGTGATGGATGGATGGTGACAGTCTGGAGGATTGCAAGCAACAACGTGCGGTGGTGGCGGAAGAGCTACGTCTGCCAAGAGGGCAGGGGCGGCGGAGTGGCCGCTGGGCTGGGGAGCTCTGAGAATCCTGAAGCTTGTCTCCTCTTCCTCCTATGGAATCTTTCCCCTGTTCCCTTCAGGAACACTTGGCTCTGCCCCTTAGGGTGGCAACAGTTGAGGTGCAGGGAGCCCTCTGTTAGCCCAAAGTTAATGCTGGTCAGTATTCCGAAACATAATTGTGTCCTGTCCCCTGCGAGGTTGAGCAGTGTGGAAGTTTCCAGAGCCTGGAGATTCAGGGCAAGTGATGCAGTTGGGGTCCTGCTAGGCTGAGAGGCAGACCACCAGCCTGGAGAATTCACTGGGCCAGCCCCTCCTTGGGGACTGGTCGCTGCCAGGATCTCCCTGCTGGTCTGCTTGGGGTCCTAGAGTGTCCCTGCTGCCAAGGCCTACAGGGAATGTCCAGCTCTCCCATTCAGGTGGGAAAACCTGGGGCCTAGCAAGGGAGAGGGGGCCCCGGGGCAAGCTGGAGACTGGAACTCGGATCTTCTGACCCCAGCCAGACCCCAGCACACCTTCCCAGCAATGTGTGGCACTCTTGAGTCCCTCTCCGCCCTGGTTCCCAATGGCCTTCTGGAAGGCCTCTCCCCAGCAGGGTCAGAACTGACTGCCCTTAATGGGAACACAGGCAGCATCCACAGGCCCTGGCCTGGGGTGAGGGCCCAGCACCCAGGAGGGCACTTCAGAGGCCTTGGCGGGGGGGTCTCAAGGGCGGACTGTCTTCAGTGGAGCCTTTCTGGTTGCCGTGGATGATGACCCTGATCGTACGTGGAATCCAGAACTACAGAAAGAGGGATTTGAGTTGAGGACTGGGTGGTCCCTGTATCCATCGTGGAAAAAGGCAGGAAGGTACCTCCCAGGCCATCCAATTGCTCCCCTCCCCAGGGACTGCCACTGTCCTTGGGGCCCAAAGACCAGATCTTAGCTCATAAAGTGGATGGGTGAGTTGGGGGAGGGGAACAATCCAGGCTGTGTCTGGGGGCAAGAAGACTCCACTGAGGGCTTGGCACCCAGCTCCCTGTGCAGAGACTCCCCCACCTCTGCAGCACCCCTCCCCCAGCCCCAGCACTGTGCTCCAGGACTCGCTGCTTGGGGCTCCCTCTGCAGCCAGCCCGACAAGCAGTGGGGTGAGCAGTGCCTCCCCACCTGATCATTCCGATCATTCCGGGGACAGACACTGGGTTAGGAGCCAGATTCCTGAATTCTAGTCCCCTCTCAGTCTGGTGGGGAGGGCATTTTTGACTGGCTACATACGTGCTGTGCACACACATACCCGCCCCCCCCACACACACTTCTGTTTGGCCTGGGTGTGGGGTGTTTGGTAGGAAGAGAGAGCCAAGGAAGAGGGGAAGGTGAGCTGCCAGGTGTCTGCTTCTCTGGGCTCTCTTGAGCTCTGGGTTTCGGGGGGAGCTAGAAGTTGGAGGTGCAAGCCGATGAGGCCGCCAAGGGAGATTTCGTGGGACCGGGTGCCCAGCTAAGGCTTCAGGCCTGTAGGACTCAGGGTGTCACCGGGCTGAGGAGAAAGGGCTCCCCCACCCCCGCACAGAACCCGGCCCCATTGCAGAACCTGGAGGAGCATAAGGGGGGCATCCTCGGGTACCTTCTCGAAGTTGGCAGTTCCAGGGGCTTGGTGCGCAGGTGGGAGCCCGAGCTGGAGTGCATGACGGGCAGGGCCGCACAGCCCGTGGCTGATGGGCCCACACATTTTGTGGGCAGAGACCACATCTGTATCCAAGTGTTGGGAACGGAGCTGGTGAGCAGTGGCTAGTCAGTGCTCTGCTGACTGCCTCTGGGGGCTGGGCCGGGGTGGCTTGAATACAGCACAAGAATGTCCTGTGGACACTGGGGACAGCTATGCCTATGGGAGGGGTTCCTTTTTGCAGGGCATGGCGTCACAGACACTGTTCATGACGGGCTGCGGGGCATGGGGGTCGGGCTCAGGGCAAAGAGCAGGGTTTGCTCACGGGCCCCAGCTGTGAGCTCTCTCAGGAGCTGTCTCGACTGTCCAGCCTGCTCCCACCTGTCTGGGCGGCCCCCTGGCCAGGGACTGACTCTTAACCTTTAGTGAACCCCCCAGACTGTTTTCCACCCAGAGCATCTTCCATTCCCACCGGCCGTGCAGGAGGGTTCTGATTTCTGTACCTGCTCGCCAACAATTACTACTGTTTGTCCTCTTCGTTCTGGCCATCTTCCTGGGTGACGAGCGGTGTCTCGCTGTGGTTCAGATTTGCGTTTCCCTGAAGGCTAACGACGTTGAGCATGTTTTCACGGGCTTCTTGGCCCGAAGAATAGAAAGAGTCTGTGTTTCTAACTTCAACTCAGCCCTGTTTGCCAGAGAACCCAGCTCGCAACAGGAGGGAGACTGTGTTGGGTGGGTGTCGAGGAGGAGCCGATGTCCCTCTCTTCCTCTGTTCCTCTCTGTTTCTTGGTCTGTCATCATGCCCTTCTTTTTGCCCACAGTTTCAGGGACATGCTGGTTTTGCCCAGAGTCTTTGCAATTCTTTCTTTCCAATTAGAAGCACAAAAATGTCAGCTGGACACCACCCCATGGCAACTATGCCATAACAAGATACGTTTTCTTTCCATGGGGCTTTCCAGAGACCGCCCTGCTTGGTTGGACCTGCAAGCCCTCAGTCACCGAGTAGCAGAGCTGGGGTTGACCCGTGTCATCTTCTGGCTCTCTGGAGGTCTGCATTATCACTGTCCTCACTCTTCCTTTTCGTTTTCTTCTCCCCTCTCCGAATGCCTTCCTCTGTGCCAGTCTTGTCTCTCCAACCAAGGGGTGTGACCTCAGAGAGGGCAGGGATGATGGCCCTCTCTTGTCCCTTCCTCCGTGCCAGTGCCGGGCTGGAACTTGCCAGATACTCGCCACTGACAAGAAGCTTTTGTGGCGAATGGTTGCTGGGGATCAAGTCCGATGGCCCGTGAGCTGTAGGAGGCTGGGGTCCCCTCCGGCTTGTTCACCGAGTGCCCAGGATGGCGATAGTGCGTGGCAGACTGTGGTACAATAAAGAACATATTTGATTCCTGGTGCGGAGCTCCTAAAACCCTTGTTATTTCCTGAGTGACAGGAGTGTTTTTTCCTAATGAGCCCTTTTGACCACACCTGAGTTTACTGCTAATGAGGTGACCCAGGGTGGGTGCCCCTGGGAGGTTCCGGATGGGGGCTGGTCACCAGAAAGACCAGACAGTGATTAGAGGTGGGGACTTTCAGCCCTACCCCCGTCCTCTGGGGAGGGAGGGGAGGTTGGATTGTGAAAACTGTTTTTTTTTTTAAAGATTTTGTTTATTTATTTATTTTTCAGAGAGAGAGAGAGCCAGTGAGAGAGGGAACACAAGCAGGGGGAGTGGGAGAGGAAGAAGCAGGCTCTTAGTGGAGGAGCCTGATGTGGGGCTCGATCCCACAACACCGAGATCACGCCCTGAGCCGAAGGCAGACGCTTAACGGCTGCGCCACCCAGGCGCCCCTGTAAAAACTCTTGAGCTAAGACATTCGAAGGGCTTCAGGGCTGGGGGACACATTGAGCTGCTGGGAGGGTGGGTGCACCCGGCGTGGGGGGGCTGGAAGCTCTGTGCGGCCTCCACTCCCACACCTTGCCCTGCGCTCCTCCCGCATTTGGCTGGTCCTGAGTTGTATCCTTCAAAATAAACCAGTGATCATGGGGCGCCTGGGTGGTGCGGTCGGTTGAGCGTCCGACTCTTGGTTTTGGCTCAGGTCGTGATCTCAGGCAGGGTCGTGAGATTGAGCCCTGCATCAGGCCCAGCGCTCAGCGTGGAGTCTGCTTGAGATTCTCTCTCCCCCTGCCCCTCCTGTTCTCTGCTCTCTTTCCCTCTCCCTAAAATAAATAAATAAATCTTAAATAAAATAAAATAAACCAATGATCCGAAGTCAAGCGCTTTCCTGAGTTCTATGAATTCTAGAACCCAAGGAGGGGGCCGTGGGAACCACTGACTTTCAGGGGCTGGAGCCGAAGTGTGGGTCACCGGGGGGCCCCATTTGGGGCTGGCATCTGAAGTGAGGGGGGTCTTTTGGGACGGAACCCTTAACCTGTGGAGTCTGGCACTAACTCTGGGTAGTTAGAGTCAGAATGACCTGGAATTATTGGACAGCCGGTTGGTGTCAGAGAATTGGTGTCGGGGAAAACCACATACAAGCCCTCAATGAAAATGTGTTGAACGGACAAAGAATAGCAGCCACCGTAATTTAAGCACTATATCCTGCGTCCTCAGCTGAATGCTTTGCATTCACTCATTCAAGAAAACACTTTAACGCACTCCACGCCGTGGGCTCAGCTTGGTATTTGGAGACAGCTGTGAATAATTAAGTCAATTCAACAAAAACACTTTTTTAGCACGTACCACTTGCCGTATTCTGTGCAAGGCACTGGGAATACAGCCTTGAGCAATTCAAGTCCACACAGCACAGAGCTACTGAGTCTCTACCATGTGTCGGACTTGACTCCGGGCCTGGTGGATACGGCAGGGACCAAACAGTCAAAATTCTTACCCTGTGTGTGTTCTGCAGAAGCCCTAGAAGGTAAGGCCTCTGATAGTTCTCATTTTACACTTGCAAAAATGGAGGCTCAGAGAGGTTGATTATCTTTCAGAAGGCCACACAGCCGGGGCAGTGAGGCTAGACCCAAGCCCCAGCCCCTCTGACAATGAGTTTGGGTTCTCACTGGCCTAGGCTGAGTGTTCATATTGGGAGGAGTCCTGTGAACCACCTTGCTGAGTATTTCGGGGCTCCTACATCCTCCATGTAAGCCTCCTCTCCTGGGCCCCCTGGCCCTGCTCCCTCCTCTCTGATATGCAAAATTCCAACTGACCACGGCTGGCGGTGCTCCCGAGTGACACCCCCGAGTGCCGTAATGTGTTTTTGTGCACAAAACCTCGTGTTCAGCAAATTGCTGTGACCAAGGGCCTATCCAGTTACCTGCCGCATCAGAGGTGCGTTCTGTGGCCGTGCCAAGCAAAGCAGAGAATAATGCCTCTAAGAATTTTAACCATTAGATAGAAAAAGTGCAGCCGTGGCAGCCCCTGGCGGGCTCTGCCAAGCCGAAACCGGATACAAAGCAAACAAGAAGGGCCTGTCCCACGTGTGGGCTGAGGCCTTTCCCAGTGGCTCAGCAGCCCCGGCCCCACAGTAACGCTGTCAGAGCCATCGGCCACCTGCCTCGGTCGCTGGCTGGCTGGAGACAGGTGGTGCTGGGGTTTCCAGGCACTGGTGTGCAGTCCTGAGCTGAGGTCGGCCTCAGGGATGAGTGGGCTCAGCTAGGGTGGCCGCTGAGCACGACAGCCCCCTGGAGCAGCTTACAAGCCACAGCCTGCCAATTCCGTTCCTTGTCTTGGCGACTTGTGGGTGACAACTTGGCTGAGCCTCACTGGGGAAGGTAATGGCCATTTCCCTTGTGAGGATTAAAATGGGTTAATGGAAGCAAAGAGAACTGAGCGTGGCCACCCGTGGGCTCTGTGGCTGGCACCTACAAGTCAGACATGCACCCCACGAATGTCTGGGAGCACCTGCTAGGCCTTGCCAGGTGCACACTGATGAGGCGGGCAAATGGGGTCCCTGTCCTTAGGAAGCTTACCGTCCGGGTGGCATGATCACACGTGACATTCGCACTACATCTATGGCAGAAGGTTTCCACTGAGTGGAAAGTCAGAGAACATCACTCTGGGAGATGTTGGGGTGTGCCTGAGCTGAGACCTGAACAGTGAGGACATTATTAGGGTATAGAAGGGAGGCGCAAGCTTTCTAGATGAAGGGAACAGCACTTGCGAAGGCCTAGTGGCAGGAGGAAGCCGGATGACCCCAGGGACCTGAGATGAGGCTGGGGAGGCTGAAAAACAGCGCGACAGGGAACCGAAAGATGGTATTGGAGAGGAGGGCAGGGACCAGGTCCTGTAGTGCTTTGGAGGCCAAGTGGAAGTTGTTTCTCTTTTCACGTAAGAGCAAAAGGAAACATGACAGTGTTGGAGTCAGGTGGTGACTTGATGGGGTGGGCTCGCTGGGCTGCAATGTGGAACATGGGGCACAGGGCATGGGGGGCGGGGGGAG
Source organism: Ailuropoda melanoleuca (assembly GCF_002007445.2). Taxonomy (NCBI): domain Eukaryota; kingdom Metazoa; phylum Chordata; class Mammalia; order Carnivora; family Ursidae; genus Ailuropoda; species Ailuropoda melanoleuca. The sequence continues at coordinate 49,356,136 of NC_048229.1, forward strand.
AGGCCAGAAGGCTAGCTAGGGGGTCTTCACAGTGGTCCAGACGAGAGACGATGGTCGTTTGGACTAGGATGGTGGCAGTGGGTGGGAAGAGGTGGACGTGTTGCAAGGCCTTGCTGCTGCGGTGGGTGAGGTGGGCTGGTGGGGGAGCCTCGAAAAGTAATGTCACCATCCTGACTTCCTATGGGCGGGACAGAGAACCACAGCTGGGGCTGTGCAAGCCATACTCAGTTCCCTGCCCTGCTTTGCCCTCGGAAGCCACCAAAGGCCAAGACAGCTCTGTGCTGGACCCAGCCCTTCCTGCGCCCACAGCTCCCAGCTGCTCTCCAGGGGCCCAGGCGGCGTCATGTCAAGTCTCCCGGGGATGGACTTGCTGCTGTTCCCGCTCAGGCACTGCAGGGACCAGCGGGTCTGACCCTCTCTCCTCCGCACTCATGGCGGGCCTCTCCTGGCTGAAGCCAGTCCTGGTGTCCTTGGTGGTTTGGTGCAGTGGTTTTAGACGTGGTTTTGGAGTTGGACAGACGTAGGATTGGGGCCAGGTTCCACCAGTGAGCAGGAGCTGCGGCATTATGGGGCAAGTTACTCACCCCTCTATACCTGTTTCCCCATCTGGGGAATGTAGGGGGCACCTAACTCCTAGGTCATAGTGAGGATTTAAATGGGTCATCCACGTAAAGGCCATAGCAGGTGCTCAGTAAATATTAGGTCTTATTATTATTACTAGCTGTAAATGGGAATAATGATCACAGGGCTATTGAGATGACTGTGCCCATTGCCATGCCTGGCACGTGGTCAGCGCTCAGAAGGTCAATGCTGTTGACACTTACAACGGCGCTAAATCAGAAACAGCTTTGGCCTCTGCCACTGGGATCTTTTCGGTAGGTTCTGCATACCCACACCATGGATGAGAGGGAGCCATTTAAAAGGATGCTGTAGGAGAAGGAGGCGGGGACTTGGTTATTCTATAATGTTAAGTGAAAAAAAAATTGGGATTAAGGTTTGCTGTGGTCCAAACGTATCCCTTGAAAAATTAAATGTTGAAATCCTAGCCCCCAAACGGGAAGGTGTTAGGAGGCAGGGCCTTTGGGAGGGGCTTGAGTCAGGAGGGTGGAGCCCCCACGAATGGGATTAGTGGCCTTATAAAAGGGACCCTAGAGAGATCCTGTGCCCTTTCCACCGTGTGAAGGTGCTGGCCTGGAACCAGGAAGCAAGCCCTCGTCAAATCACAACCCTGCCGGCTCCTGGATCTTGGACTTCCCAGCTTCTAGAGCTGTGAGCAATACATTTCTGTTGTTTATACGCTATCCTTGTGTTCGTAAGCGGTGTTTTCTTATAGCAGCTCAAACAGACTAAGGCAAAACTGTTCAGGTGGTAGGTGAGATGGTGGTGACTTTTATTTCTTGTTTAGACTTCTCATCATTAAAAAATTTCAATTATGAACATGTGTTTATTTGAGAGCCTGAAAAACTATTATAATAGGATGCTTACAAAGAGTTTTCAATGACAAGAGAACATACTTGTAATCTAATGTGAAATTTAAAAAAGAAATTAGATCACAAAATTGTTTGTACGGTGTTGGCTCACTTACAGAAAAGGAAGTACACAGGAGGAAATAAACCTGCCACGACATCATCATTTGGTATCTTGGAGTGCGGGTGTGGCGATTTTATTTTATTTTTATTTTTAAAGATTTTATTTATCTACTGGAGAGAGAGAGAGAGAATGACCAGGGGAAGGGGCAAAGGGAGAGGGAGAAGGAGACTCTGCTGAGCAGGGAGACCAACACGGGGCTCGATCCCAGGACCCTGGGGTCATGACTGAGCCGAAGACAGATGCTTAACTGACTGAGCCACCCAGGCGCCTTGGATGTGGTTATTTTAAAAACAAAGCCTTGGGTCCTTTGACCTTCTTCCCACTGAGAACCAGAACCTATGGCCTCTTTCCCTTCAATCTGGGTAGGCTTAGGACTGCTGTGGCCACTAGAATATGGCAGAAGCCACCCTATGTAACTTCTTTCTTTCTTTCGAGTAATCTCCACAGCCAAGGCCGGGCTTGAACTCACCACCTTGAGATCAAGAGTTGCGTGCTCTATACCCCCTGAGCCAGCCAGGTGCCCCTTCACTTTGTAACTTCTAAGACCAGGTCATAAAAGGCCAAGGAGCAGGGAGCCTGGGTGGCTCAGTTCATTGAGTATCTGACTCTTGATTTCAGCTCAGGTCATGATCTTGGGGTCCTGGGATCAAGCCCCATGTTGGGCTCCCCATTCAGTGGGGAGTCTGCTTCTCCCTCTGCCCCTCCGCCTGCATACTCTCTCTCTCTCAAATAAATAAATGAATCTTAAAAAAAAAAAAAAAAAGGCCACAGAGCTTCCCTCACTTGCTAGAACCTTCTGTCTTGGAGCCCTGAGCCTCTAGGTAAGAAGTCCAGCTCCTCTGAGCCCACCACGTTGTGGGGAAGCCTAAGCCACACGAAGAGGCCATGAGTAGACACTTAGGTCAACAGTCTCAGCTGATTCATCCCAGCCCAGGAGCCAGACACATGAATGAAGAAGCTTCTAGATGATTCCAGCCCCTAGCTCTTTGCGTCTTCTTAGCTGAGGCATCATACATCATGGAGCAGAGACAAGGCATCCCCGCTGTGCCCTGTTCAGCATCTGTGAGCATGATTACGTGGTCGTTCTCTGCCAGTAAATTTGGGTGGTTTGTTACACAGTGATAGGTAACCAGAACGGGGGAGGGGGGGTATGGGAAATTTTTATCCTTTTAACTCTACTTTTCTAGAACCCTGATGTTTTTTATTGTGAGCATATGTTTTTATTATTAAGGAAATAGAAGGAATTTTTTTGTTGAGGGAATAAAGAGAGCACGTAAAGAAAGAAAACAAAATGAATTAAAGGAAAGGGAAGAGATAAAGAGGCGGGGAGAGAGGAGGCAGGGGACTGTTTCTGTGGGAATGCCCTGATGCCGTCCCTCTCAGGAATCATGGAGCTCATATAAACCTCCCCTGGGCATTCCTTCCCTCCAGGGCCCATTCCCTTGTACTACTCTGTCCTTGGACCAGGACTGAAGGGAATAGTGGTAAATGGCTCAGAGTCAGACAGCTTGGCTGTGTGTCTTTGTGCAACGCACTCAACCTCTCTGAGCAGCATTTCCTCACCTGCGACACGGGTACTCTTGGACATAGCTGGAATGTGGGAGAAGCAGGATTGAAATCCAGGGCTGTCTGCCACCTGTCAGGGCAGTTCTCCTCCTTCATTAAGGGGGTCCAGGAAAAGGCCTTGGGGGACAATTGGGAGGGTAAAGCTGCTCCCAGACAGCCTCTTCCTGGGAACCCTCTGTGCAGGCTGGGGCCAAGGTGCTAGGCACAGAGCAGGGAGGCTGGGGGCCCAGGCAGAGGCCAGGGCCGCTCCAGTGCCTTCAGGAAGCTAAGTGATCCCTCCCGTAAACCTTTCACTCCCGTGTGCTGTGAATGGAGCCATTCAGAGGAGGAAACCCGCCCAGCCGATGTTTTATGCAGCAGCAGGCCTTCTGGGAGGTATTATTTTTAGCCAGAGCATGTGAGTGAGCTGGGGGGCTGGAAAGAAGCAGGCTGGTCACCCACCTGTCCAGCCCCCTCACCCAGGCACCCCTTCCCTTGCTGGGTGGCCAGAGGCGATGTTAACACAGTCTTTGCCTAGCCCTGGGGCACTGGCCTGAGCCAGGCTGCCGCTGGGGGTGTGGAGGGCTCATCATTCCAGCCTGTCTGTTGTGTAGCCAAACAAAGCAGCTGGCCACCTGAGACACCTGTGTGGCCCACTCCCCCGGGGAGCTCCCTCCCTCCCCTTCCGGGTCCTGGCTCTGAGTAAGGCTGAACCCAGGGGCGGGGTATGAGCGCGTGTCTGAGACTCCGTGTGAGCAGATGTCACCTTTGTCAGCCTTTAGAAATGCCTCTGCGGCTGCAAAAACATTATCTCGTTGCTGGGGTGCATGCTTTCCCCACTCCGAGCCTCCACCTCCCAGCAGGTGGGGTGTCTAGTGCATGTTGGATGGGCAGTGGGTCCTAGGTTAGTAAGATCTTCAGCTGTCAGGTGTCACCAGGTTCCCCACACCTCCTGCCTTGCTTCCAACTGAGTTTTCAGCAGCAGGGTGGCTAATGTTTACTGAGCACCTGCCCTGTCTTCGTGCTTTCTGGTCCATCATTTCTTCTTTTTTAAGATTTTATGTATTTATTTTAGGGGGAGAGAGTGAGAGCACAAGCAGGGGGAGGGGCAGAGGGAAAGGGAGAGGCAGACTCCCTGCTGAGCAGGAAGCCTGACGGGACTCCATCCCAGGACCCTGAGATCAGGACCTGAGCTGAAGGCCAGACACTCAATCGACTGAGCCACCAGGTGCCCTGGCCCATCACTTCTTAATCTGCACAACCCCTGGGGGCAAGAACTGCTGGGCCTTGTTTTGTTGGGGGAGACAGGGAGTTATGGCAGAGCCAGGACCCACACCCAAGCCAGTCTGACCCAAAGGAATATTCCCTGCACGCTTGGAGGCCTGACCTAGTGACTTCTAAGGTTAAGAGCCCAAACCCACAGCTCAGGGGTGTTTTCTCTTTTTACCTTTTCTCCTCTTGCTGAATCATTAGAAGCAACAAAATGTGGATGTGGAAGGAACAGTGGGGATCACCTCTTTCAAGCCGTTCATTTCTCGGATGGAGAAACTGAGGCTGAGAGAGAGGAGGGCACTTACTCAAGGTCAGCTGGTGGCCCAAGGGCTGTCCCCAGTGTGCTGACCGGATTATTCCAGGGCTCCTGTTCTCACCCGAGATCTTCTAGTACCTCATCTTTTGGGGCCTCTGTCTGCCCGTCAACAGGACCAGTCATTCCAACTCGGCTCACATGCTCTCATGGATGTGAGCCCTGTGAGCCCTCCTGCCATTTGACAGGTTGTTCACAGGCCAGCCCGTTACCCCTCAGGTAGGCATCCGCCTGGGGGGGGGCGCAGAGCTAAGAGAGGTTGCTGGATTGTCACTGCATTAATGCTGATAAATGACTAAGGTGCTCAGTCAGAAATCTCAGAAATCTCAGTCAGAAATCTTTCAGCGAGAGAGAATTCAATAGAAGGCATTGACTAGATAAGACCTATGAGAGCTGAGAGGCCCAGCAGAGCAAGGTGAGATGGCCGGGAGCTGCTATTACCCTGGGGCTGGGGGCAGAGACCTGAGCTGGCCTTGCCAGAGCCCGGGAGCTGGGGCAGGGGCTCGAATCCAGGCGGGGGCTCTCTGGTGGAAGCAAGACCATAGACCCCCCATAGACACTGGAGGGTTTTTGTTGGAGACATCACAGGAAATACAGAGACTCTCGGCCGTGCCTCCCATTGGCCAAACCAACCCAGAAGCCGGGTGGCAAAGGAGTCTGGGCAATGTAGTTCCTGGAATACGGGGTGGGGGTGCAGAGCATAGGTTCTGGGATCAACAGATAGGGAGTGGCACAAGCTTGTTAGTATGATTGCGGCCCCCACATTAAGGCTGTAACAGCAACCACTGGTTAAGTCGCTAAGCGCTCACCAAGTGCTCTATCTGCAGTAACTGCTTTCCCCCCTGGTAACCCTTTTACAGGTGAGGAAGGTGAGGCCCAAAGTCATGAAGTATCTCAGCCAGGAAGCTGGAGGAACTGGCTTCAATGTGCTGGGCCTCTGCCCTCCTCTGTGCGGCAGACCCCCCAGGGCTGGTCTCCAGCCGCGCTTGCTGTGCTCTGGGTGCAGCGGCCCCTCCTGCAGTTAAGGCTGGTTGTTAACATGACCTTACAGCTGAGGAAATGCAGACAGGTGACGAGAACCCCCTGGGTCACCTAGCTCGTTGGTGGTAGTTCCAACCCATCCCTTCTGGCTTCAGAGCGCGTGCCCTTCAGTGCACAGGGACCCCTGCCCCTGTCCAAGGTGCTCCCCGGAATCCCTTCTCGAGGCCACTGTTGGGATCCCCGGGCCCTCTCTAGCTCCTCAACTCCGCCCGGATGGCCGGGCTGGCATGGCTCAGGCATGACCCGCATGCCCAATTAGAGGAATTCAAAACGTCGTTTATTTATCAATGAGTTAAGCTCGTTTGATCATGAAGGATGGAGCCCAAACTGTTCTCCGAAGCCACTATAGCCCCTCAGCAGTACCAAATCCGCCTTTGATCTGCTAATCCTGAGTTTATAAGGTTAGGAGATAAGTGGGCGGAACGAAATTCTTTTCTCTTTTGGTCCAACTAAGTGGCATGAAACCCCCAAACATCATAGACCTCCTGGGCCCCAGCCTCCTCCCTGGGGTTAACTCAGATGGTGTGTGAAGGGGGAGCTGGTGTCCTGGTGCACGCAAGGTATTGGGGGCGGCAGGCGCTCCCCACCGGACCTGCCTGCTTCTTCCTCCTCCATTTCCTCCTCCCCTTGTTTCTTCTGTTCCTCCTTCTGCACTGCCCTCCTCACATTGACCTGAGGCTTGGAAAACCCAGGAAGCCTATCCAACCAGTGACCTTGCCACACTGCTGGGACCTGCTCCCCCGGACCCCTCCTTTCATTTTATACATAAATCTGCCCTTCTATCTGGAGCCTTCCAGCCTGCTACCGACCTGGGGAGGCAACAGAGACCCTGTCCCTAGGAGAGGGACAAGACGTCAGGCCAAGGGAGCCCAAGCCAGATTTATGGTGCCCTCGCAGGAGAAAGCCCCCAGGGAGTGTTTATAATTCAGTGCATGGAGGAGCATGAGAGATTTGCAGTCAGGCAGTTGTGATGTAAACTCCAGCTCTGGCCAGTTATGTGACCTTTGGGCCACTGGTTAATCTCTCTGAGCCTCCGTTTCTTTAGTCATACAATGAAGGGTAATGATGGTACCCACCATCAGTAACTGACATCTCCCTGGGAGAATCCAAACGAGGACACCCGATCCCGGTGCAGAATGAGTGCTACATAAAAGGCCCCGGTGGCGATGATATTTGCGGTCCTCTGTAATAACTTGGACAGTCTGCACCTGGGCCGCACTTCCCACTCCCCCATTTGGTGGGGGGTCTGTGGCTGCTGTCTGCCCCCACAGAGCCTGGAGCCAAATTGCGTTGCTTAGGCCAGTGCTGGGGGAGACATCCCAGGAAGTGGGACGGAGATCAACAGGGTCAGTGCCCTGACGGAGATGGGGACAGTGCGCAGGGGCTCTTGGAAGCCACTATGGCTGTGACTCAAGCCACAGACTGACGAGGGCCACAGGAGAGAGGTCAGCGGATGGGAAGAGGCCACTTTGAGATAAACAGGGGCAGAAGTCTTGTGGGTCGCCCAGAGGCTTGGAAGGCAGGCTTCCATACCTATTTCATGCCCTTTCAATGCAAAAAGCCTTCAAGGGCAAGGACAGGGGAAGGGAGAGGCTGAGGCAGACCAGCCTGTTTCTCCTCCCCTGGGGAACCAGAGAGAGGCGGGCGAGGGCAGGGTCACTGCTTTGGGAGTCTGGAGGCTAGATTCTCACCTTCCTTCCTACCAGCTCTGAGTCCTGAGCCGGGTCCCCTCGTGGGGAGGACATCGCCTGGCCTCTTGCCTGCTTCTCCATTTTTAAACTGCAAACTGGGCGCTCCCTTGAGCTGCGGCTCTTCCATATTTACCTTCGAGTAGCCCACCTGTCAGCGGAGGGCCCTGTCTTTATAACAGGTACCCTAACTAGGGCAAGTCCTATATTCACATCTTGGGGCCGGTGTGGGTGGGCAACCCAGCTCTCCCGAGATTTCTGCAAGTTTTAGGTGCCAACAGTTTCACGGTCACTGCTGGTTCAGACTCCCTGCCCCCCCACCTCCCGTCTCACTTCATCTCTCCTCCATGACTGTGTCCTTTCTTGTCCTCGGACCAGACCCAGAGTGGACCCAAACTCTTTCCATGTCCCTTGCAAACGCCACTCACACCCAGTCATTCCTTGCTACAGCCGACTTTGCTGGTTGGCGGTTTCAGGAGGAAGGAGGTGACGATAGACACTGACCGGTTCAAATCCATATTAGTCACCCTTACCTGGAAAAGCCCCTTAGCCCTTGCCCCTTTCACTCAGTATCCTTCTATGCGAGTTCCTGCCATGCCAGCCCTACTGTTTCTCTGCAGCTCACCCTTCATCCCTTCTAAACCCACATGCAGAGCGAATTCACTTTATTGTCGTTTTCCGAGCAGGCGCCTCAAGCCTTCACCTCCAAACACAAAGTGCCCCGGCAAGATGTTTTTCCAAACAAATTTTTCTCTTTAAAGAGGACTTTGGAGCTAACTGGTAAATAGCTTCCCCTACCCCTCAATTAACTTGCCTGCCAGGGCGTCCCCTCTCTGGATCTGTCTTCCCTCCTTTGTCCATGGGGGTCACCATACCCACCTTTCCATCCCACGCCCCTGCTGTTATGGATCAAGACAGAATCACGCACAAGGAAACAAAAGGGCCACACGAATGTTCAAATCCTCCTTGGAATAAATATGCCATGATGTTCAAAATGGTGCTATGAAAACTTCGGCAGAACTCTGGTCTCTTCGGTTTGGATCTCCAAATAGGCAGTTTCTGACCTTGCTGACAAAATAGCTCTTTGCTCGCCCCCCCGCTGACATGTGCCAAATGCTGGAAGGGTGGCCACTCTGCGGTTCCCTGTTTGAGAAGAGAAAAGATGTCCGTCTCCTCTCATTTGGTCCCTCTGTGGGGAGAGGGTCTGTTTTATTCTCTCTCTCACTCTCTCTCTCTCTTTTTTTTTTTTTTTGCCATATGCAAATCTTCCTCTTGGCTTCCCTCACAGCTTGATACGTGATTGGTTCTTGCTTTCAACATCAGTAGCAAGGCATATATTTTTTTACTCCTGCGTGATTCTGTGTCTAAGTTCTCGGGCGCTTGAAAACAATATATCTCTCCAGGAGGTGGACTGTGTAAATATATATTAGTTTGGGGAGAAGGAATGAGGAATGATAAAATATTCAGAAAGCGGTCTGTTCTTGAGGGATGTTACTCTGCACAGCCAGGGAGCAGATTAATGACACCGTTTGTGAGGAAGGGAGACCAGCCCCATAAAATATGTATTAGTGGGGATGGTGGTGGGATGGGTGGGGGTGGGTGGGGTTGGATGTGCAGGCCCCGGCCTCAGAATCCGGTGCCCAGCCTCGGTCTCCCTCATCAGAGCTCCCAACAGCGGGCTCCAGGGCCTCGGAGGGCGAAGGCTCCAATGTGGGGGGTGCTGGCCATACCCAGGCGACCATAGGGGACCGGATGGGGTCCTGTGGTAGGAGTACTAGGTGAGGAGTTGGGAGGCCTGGCCCTGCCACTAACCTGCTGTGTGGCCTAAGGCAAGGCACTTAATGTCTCTGAGTCTTTGTTTCTTCTATGATCAAAAAAAGACTAGAGGGTTCCTAAGAGGGCTTCAGTGGCAGGAGAGGGGGTAGGGGTTTTCCTGGAAAGGAAGCAAGATGGCAAAATAGTACTGGCTAGGTCTCACCATCAGGAGAGACTGTAGAGGGCTTGAAGAAATTCTCTGAAAAGCCAGCTGGGGATGGGGGGGGGTGCGGGCAAGACCTCTAAGGACCCTGCTTGAGTACCAAGGGATGGCCCCCAAATTGTCTTCTAAAGTGGACAGAGCTGGGGCACATGGGTGTCTCAGTCAGTTGAGTGTCTGCCTTCGGCTCAGGTCATGATCCCAGGGTCCTGGGATCGAGCCCCGCATGGGGTCCTGTGCTCAGTGTCTGGGCTTCTCCCTCTCCTTCTGCCCCTCCCCCATGTTCTCTCTCACTCATGCTCACTCTCTCTCTCTCTCTCTCTTTCTGTCTCACACATGCTCTCTCTCTCTCAAATAAATAAATGAATAAATAAACAAACTCTTAAAAAAACATACAGCAGACAGTGCCATTACTGTTAGGGCTTTATTTGAACAGGAGTTCAGGTTTGGGGCCAGAGCTGAATTGCGTGGAGGCATGGCAGAAGGGGGAGAGGCTGAGGGTGGCTAACATGGTTTGGCCCGTCCTCTAAGTCAAGAGTGGATGAATATTGACACTCCGTCGGCCTGCCTGAGGGGCCTGTGTGTCTCAGAGATCCCTTGGGTTGCTTCTACGTTGGACCCTGCAGGTTCCTTTGTCCCATTTCTACCCACCCCCAGTTCAAGTCCTTCTCCAAGCGGAACTCTCCGGATTTAGCTTTTATTATGAAGGGTGGCCTCTTGTTCCTCTCCGGGACTTCACATAGCAGTAGTAAAAAGTTGGTACAACCTATCCCGTGTGCTAGGCATTGTGCTACAAGTATGATCCCCTTTCATCCTAGAACAAGACTACCATTGTCCCATTTTACAAACGAGGAGGCTGAGGCTCAGAGAAGTCAAGGAACTAGTCCAAGGTAACACAGCAACGAATCTGATCCAGAGGCCAAGGTTTCAACCGCTGTGCTATATTGCCCTATGGGTCTAGCTCCGCTCTCCCAGTTACGCTGAAGCTTCTCAGGGGAGGGTTCTGGTCCCACTGGCAGAGCCAGTGGCAGAGCCCAGGCCTGGCTGCAGGGGGCTTGGCAGNCCCCCAGGAATTGACTGACCCCCCCCCCCCCCACTAGGCCTTCCCAGCCTCTCTTTGGTAGAATTCTTGTCAAGTCACAGGTCTGGGCAAATCTCATGGGACATCTGCTTAGGGGCATGGAGGCTCTGACATCTCAGATTTCGAGGACACCCTGGTGTGTTTGTCAGCGAGGGCTCCCCATGACAGGCTCTTGTCTGAGCACCCCATGCTGCCTCATCTGTGGTTTCCGGCAGCACGTGGACGAACCTGGAGCCCAGCTTGTGGGCCTCTGAATCAGTGATGGGGCTCCTAGCTCAGAGCCCAAGAGTTCACGCAGCCCCCACGGGACTGCTGGGGAACCGCTCAGACTTGAACTGGGTCACAACAAGTGGCCACCTATGGGACAAAAGACATCATCGATAAAACTGAGAGTAAATATTTGTATGCCTGTAATCGAAAAGACGGTCCTACCTGCACCATCCAAACACCTACCAAATATAAGAAAGAAGGCAAACAACCCAACAGAAAGTGGGCAAAGGGTCGGGACAGGCAGTTCCCAGGAGAGGTGACTTACAGGGCCAATGAAGCAGGGCATGAGGCAAAATACTCATGTGTGGGCGTCTAAGCATGCAGCCTGGCTGGGCGTCGGCATGCAGTCAAGGTACCAGGAGACGCTGCACCTGCTTGTGGTCCGGGGAATGCGTGGCACAGGAACAACGTGGGTGAGCTCCGACGGACCCTCCCTGGCTCTCCACTCAGACCTGGCTTCCATCCCAGGGTCCCTCCCCGCCCAGCTTCCCCAGGGACTCCTCCGCTCACGAGGTTATGTCTTCCTTAGGAGCCGAGGCCAAAAGGTGTGAGTTGGTCGTCAGGTTCTGAGAATACATTCCCTGCAGATCCTTCCTTTTACTCAAGATCAGAAGAAGAGGTGCCCTCTCCCCATTTCCCCCTGTTCTGGGAGCCGGAAGTCCAGTCCCTTGCAGCTCTAATCTGACTCGGGACAGTCATCAGAGCAGGGACGGATGAGACATGTCATCCGACATCATCCAGGGTGTTCGGCAGGACAGGCAGGAGCTTCCTCCCGGACCTCCTCCTCCCCCGCGGTGACCTTGGAAGGGGGATGGATCTCTCTGTCTTGTGCTGTTAGAGGAAGTCCAAAGTGCTGAGAGGGTGCCAGGGGCTTCTGGCTTTTCGAGCAGCCGGAGACAGCCTGCGAGAAGGGCTCATTTTAGCTCACCAAGGTGGGTGAGGCTGGACCTCAGTCCCATTGAGCAGGCAGGAGAGGGCCCTGCCCTGCACTAGGTGAGGACCTCGGGAGCATGATAAAGCTGCCGCTGCAACGGAGAATTTCCCTTGGACTTTGCTGTAGGGGGCGCTGGCAGCGGTCGTAGAGCTGGGTGAACTTGGAGAGGCACAAAACCCCATCCTTCTCCCACAGATGTAACAGGTGCGGCCCGTGCTCCTTCCAAATCGCCCCACACTGCGCCTGTTCAGGCTGACCCTATGGCTTCCGACGGCACTATCTGTGGCTCTTTCTGGATTTAGGGGGTCCATATCCCTGGGACCACACTACAACCCCAAACTGATGCTTTTCTCACCCCGCTGGCGGCACACCTGGGGCGTGCTCTACTCAGTCCCCAGGAGTGAGTCTGGCTGCCCACAGGGGACCAGCTTCTGCCCCTCCCATCCCCGCTCCCCTACAGGTGCTTCCCAGGACTGTTCCCTAAATGAACTCCCTGTTTCAAATCCTGGTTTCAGGGTCTGCTTCTGGGAAGTCCCACTTAAGACAATAGTTGTAGCAGAACTAAAAAACATATGGGTTGGGGGTGTAATCCATAGAAACTATTCACAGACGTTCCCAAAGCAAGAGAACCTCATTGTTCCACCTCACTCTGGGACACTAGCAAATCCAGCCAACTTCTCCTGGGTGCATAGCCTTTTTTTTTTTTTTAAATAAAAAAATGTGGTTTCCCCCGTTGATAAACCACTTGTAATTTGCACACCATAAAACATAGAATTATGGCTTGGATTTCACAGTTTACTAGAGGATTCCCCATGCCTTTGACAGTACCAGTGTGTTTTTGACTCTGTAATAGCTATATTGGGAAGGTGGGGGGGGGCATTCCCCTGAAGCTATATTTGCTCATACTCTCCCCCAGTCCATATCAAGCTGTCCCCAGGGGGAGCCCCTGTCACCTCTTCCCACCCCAAGCCCAAAGGAGGGCTAACCTCATCTGCGGAGAGTGACTGTCTCAGGTTTGGGCCAGTATGAGGTGACTAAGGGTCCATGGTGACGAAGGGGTTGGTCTGGAGATCTTTCCCAGATGGACTGTTGGTAAGTCTAGGACCTTGCACATGAATTGTATTCTGGCACACAATTGAGGGAAGAATCTCATGGGGGGGGGGACACGCCTTGAGATGCTCCATGGGGGTCCAGAGTGGGAGGAGAGGAGGGGGTTACCGCCAGATTTGACCCCTGGGCCTCTAGAAGTTTTGGGATAGTTGTTCAGGGTGCTGGGCTGGAGAGCGAGCGGTCACCACCCAGAGGGCTAAGTCATGTGATTTTCTCTAGGAGAGCTGGGGGGTGGCTCTGAGGTGAGCAGGCGGGGGGCTGGGAAGGTCCCCCGGTCCCCTCTGATAGGGACTGTGCTTACCTCCCCCAACCACGCATCTGTGTCTGCAGCGGGCTCCTGTGATGAGGAATGAATTTATAGGGTGTCACCTGCAGGATACCGCCGGCAATCTCTCTTGTGATAACGACAGAATCACGTGATACTGTATAAGCTGGTTGACAGTAGCTTATCTGGAAGATGATCCCAGGAAACACCAGCAAAGGGGCAGGAGAGCGAGATGGGGGAGGGCAGCAACGTGACAAAGGGAAGGGCACGCTCTCAAGCGAGGTACGACTGGGGACAACTGGGACTTACCCTGCTGGGGGGCCCTGGGGGCCAGTGCAGAACATGCACTTCGAGTTATCCCACCTCCCGAGCAAGAGGGAGGCGGGGTGTTTACACCCCACCTGCCCTCTGACACAGGTCGAGAGCTGCTCTGGGGCTCTGGTGATTTCCCAGAACTGCTGGTTTGGGGCTGGAGTGGACATGTGGCACTCTGGCCATCAGAGAAAGCCCTCGGGGAGAGCAACCTGGTTGCTAACAGTGGGAAAGACCCAGAGGTTACGGGCAGGGAAGCGACAGCCTCCACTACGCTCTGGCCCCAAACCTCTCCACTGCTTCAACACAAGCAGCCCTGAGCTTCGAGGCTCTGGCCACCTTGCCAGGCTCCCCCTGACCCCGCAGCCCCTGTTCAGAGCGGCCCCCTGTCATTTCTGCTCTCACACATCACGTCTCCTCTCCATGCCCCCCACTTCTCTTCTTGCACCATCAGCCCCAACCTGTCCTCCTCCAGCCAGCAGCTCAGCCCTTAGCGCCTCAGAGGCCTCCGGGAGCCCTGACCGTGGCACTCACTTTGTCCCCGCCCAGGTGGGCTCCGGGGGGTGTTCTCTTTCCCGGCTTGGGTTGGTTGGTATAGCTTGTTTCCTCAAAGAGCTGGCCGTGCCCAGAGCAGCATCGGACACATAGTAGGAGCTTACGAAGTGCGTCGTGCTTTTGCTGATGACGTGGGGATGGCAGTGGGGACGATGGTGGGGCCGCCAGTGAGCAGCTCACGGGTCTCACTTTGGAGCTCACTGGCTCTGTTTCTCCCGACAGGTCACGTCTCTCTGAGTCTGTTCTGTAACAGACCCTTTCGCTAGTTGTTTTAAGGGGTTCCCTTTTCCTCCTGGGAACTCAGCAAACCCACCCACAGTCCCCTGCAGCCTCGGTGGTTAGGATGAGCTGTGTGGCTGAGCAATGGAATATGGCAGAAGGGACGCTCCCACCTCTGGGCTTGCGCTATAAACCCGCCCAGGCACCATCCTTCACTAAAGATGGAAGGAGGCTGGCCACGGGCACCGCTGAGGAAGAGCTGCCCAGGAGCGTCCCACTGACGGACATCCCCATGGGGCTCCTGTATGGGTAGGAAATCAAGTGTTACTGTGGCAGGCCACTGAAGTTTAAAGATAATGACATCAGTCTGTCTACCTCTAAAATTGAGAATAATATCAATATCAGTGGGCTGTTGCCAGCATGAAGGACATAACCCGGTTAGAAGACACTGTATTAGTGTCCTAGGGTTGCCATCACAAAGGACCACAGGCCGGACGGCTTAAAGAAACAGAAATTTCTTCTCTCTTAGTTCTAGAGGCCGGAAGTGCGAGATGAAGGTGTGGACAGGGTTGGTTTCTTCTGAGGCCTCTCTCCTTGGCTTGGGGATGTCTGTGTCTTCACCTCGTCTGGCCCCTGGGTGTCTGTGTTCCAATTCCCCCTTTTGTAAGGACACTGTCATTTGGATAAGGGCCCACCCTCATGACCTCATTTTAACTTACCTCTTTCAAGACCCTATTTCCAAATAGGGTCACTTCCTGAGGTCCTGGGGGTTAGGACTTCAAACTATGAATTTGGGGCATACGATCCAGCCCATAGCAGAAGCTCAGGAGGTGTTCCTTCCCTTCCTCTCCAGGAATATCCGAGACACTCCAGCAGTGAAGAATGACGTCCACAGCGCATCCAACTTGCCCTGAAATGTGGGTGTCCAGGAACACGGCACGGGCCCTTCATCCAGAGTCTCATAGTCTGATGGAACTGCATCGAAGACCCTGGGACTCTGTGAGATGAAATCTGACAAGGGTGAGACCTCTCGGGAAGCAGGTGCCCAAGCCAGGTTTGGGCGGGGAGAAAGGCAGCAAGACAGACCAGGCAGCAGCAGACTTGGCCTTGACCGTCCGCACTTGACCTCATCTGTCCTTCAGCAGGGCGTTAAGAGACCAAGTCACAGTCGTGAGTCACAGTCGTGACATCAACTGTAAACAATTTCTTGAGCACTTCGGAAGTGTCAGCCACTTCGCTAAGCACTCGCGGAGAGTCATGTCACTGGGTTCTCTCCAAGTGGGTTCTCTGGTTATCTCCATTTAGAGAGAGGCCGCTTGCTCAAGTTCACACTCCCAGGGAGAGGCAAGAATGGTGGGCGGGGCCGGCGGCCCTGGGTTGGTTTGATGAAAGATACCGATGTTGCTTCTTTAATCAGGTGCGGGCCACACCAGCCACGCTGGCCCCTGGCATGCCTCCCGCCCCGCCCCTGTGGGGACAAGAGAGCCTTCAGGACAAGAAAGCCCCCTCCAGCCTCCTTCGGCATCATCCTGAAGTCTGGCCAGCGGCTGGGAGCTTTCATTTGAGTAGAACTGGCCGGGGACTCCTGTAGCACTTCATTTGCATGGATGCCAACATGCTGAAATGTGCAGCAGCCTTGGAACACTTTCAAAGGCAGGAATAATTCCTCTGAAATAGGTCTTCCGCAAGCTTTATCTTGTCCTTTCTTTTTTTGTTAATCTTGGAGCCCCTTAGCATGTCAAAGCAATTTTTCTAATGTCACATCTCTTCGACATTAGCATGAAAGGGCTTTAAGAGATGATTTGAAAAAGAATAAATGTTGAACGAGCATTATTATAGTCGCTTATGCGGCGTTTACGTTTTGACTCTGTGTCTGCCGCGTGGGCTGGAGAAGCAGGCTGATTTGAAAGTCAATGGTGTCTAAACAGGCTATGCTACAACTCTGTTTATACTCAGCTGTTTGCTCTGCGCATTAATTTACAGAAAGAGAAGATTTCATTAGGCCGATTTGTCTCGGGGAATGAGATTAAGTGGAGTGCGTGCGCCCCACACGGAGGTGGGATTCCTGGCAGACGTTGACCCTGGTGACAGGAGGCCACGGGGCAAAGGTAAGGGAAGCCCATCCTCAGTGCTGATGGCTTTCTGCACACCTCTTAGTAAGTTGATTAGTGGTGTCCTGTCCTCCTTCAGGAAGCTGGCCTGGCCCAAAGGGCAGAGGGCAGCGGTGACAGAGCCCTGTCTGTGAACCAGGCACCGTGGGTGGGACTGGAGGCTCTGCCATCGCCCTGGAACCCAGGGCGACGATTTTAACCTGTTTCCTCGTCTGAGCCATGGCCCTAATATCTGTCCGCATGTCACAGGGCTGATAGGAGAGCGGAATGGTGATGGAAAGTGTCTCCAGAGACGTTGGGCACCCAGGACGTGCTCCATTGATGTTGGCTGATTTTAACATTTGTATTGTGTTTGGTTTTTTTTTTTTTCGGTCTGTATAACTTGGTCAGAGTTCCAGACAAATGACCCGGGTTTGTGCCAAGTATGGATTTTTCCACCTTTGGATCTGGAAGAAGCTCATTGTGTGGGTTCCGACCACAGGCAGGTTGGTGGGTGGGAGTGGGTTCTGGGGTGATGGCTGTTTCAAAGATTGCTTCAGGCCCTTTGTGTGTGTGTGTGTGTGTGTGTGTGTGTGTGTGTGTGATTGAGAGAGAGAGAAAATGAGAGCGGGAGAGAGAGGTCAGTTCAATCCACCTTGATGCTCCCCCAAGCTTGAGCCCCGGCCCCAGCTCTTCTCAGCCCTGGGTCAGCCTCCATCTCTCCTCTTCCCTGCAAGTCTCTCTCTACATCTGTGCTCCCATCAGACTGTAAGCTCGTCAAGGGCAGGAGAAGCCTCTTACTCATTTCATCAAAATCTGGCCTTTGGTTAATGTACAATGAATCAAGACTTAATCAAGCCTGTGGCACTTTTTTGAGCTCCGTTTCTCAAAGCCGCCTCACCCGTGTTCCAAGGCAGCCTGAAGTGGGGTTCCAATCTGTGCTGGCTCCGAGGGCAGTCCTGGCTGCAGCTGGGGGTGGGGGACTGGAGCCCTGTCCCCTGGACAGGCTTGCCCCTGGCCCCAGTCTCTTTGGGGCACAGGAGCAAGCCCGCCCCCTGCAACCTGCCCCAAATGAGCTCATGCCCCTCCTTTCACAGGCAGGGGAAGCGGAGCTCTAGAGAGGGGGTTTCACTTGCCCTGTGGTCATGCGAGCCGGCTGGCTGAGCTGGGCCCAGCATCCGGTCCGGTGAGGCTGGCCCAGTGCCCCTGGCAGCATGCCAGGCCTCCCATCTCCCCCGTGGGGGGCTGGATTCTTTCTGGAATAGTCTGTAAAGCCAGCCAGAGGCCAGGTGGCTCAGCCGCGCTCCTGCTCTCATCCTGCGTTCTCTCTGAGCCTCCTGCTACCCTGTGCCCCATCTCTGAGTCCTGCCCTCCATCTGGCAGCCCCCCAACTGCTCTCCTGGCCCCACGGGCCTGATCCTTGGGCCTTAAATACATCTCTCGCTCTCCGTCCCTGTTTTCTTTCCTTTCTATTTTTTTTAAGATTTTACTTTTTTTTAAAGATTTTATTTATTTATTTGCGAAAGAGAGAGAGCAGAATGAACTGGAGGGAGAGGGAAGCTGAGGTAGGCTCTGCACTGAGCACAGAGCCCGACGCGGGGCTCAACCCACGACCCTGAGATCAATCGTGACCTGAGCCCAAACCAAGAGTCAGTTGCTTAACTGACCGAGCCACACAGATGCCCCCTCCTCACCCCAACCCCGTCCCTGTTTTCTTGATTTTTACCGAACAGTGAGAGCTACATTGCTTCTTGAGGGTCTGCTGTGTGCTGGGTGCTGGCCGAGGCCCGATTCCTGCATGGCAGACACTATCGCCCCCCCATCGTGCAGAAGCACGTACAGGGTCACACAGCTCGGCAACGGAGGCAGGATTTGAACCCAGGTTCCGGGGTCTGGCCGACTCTAGGGACTCCCTAGTTGCCGGGTGGCCAGGCTGCTTTCACACAAGCACCTCCTACATTCCCTCTGATTCCTGAGCTCTCTGAGGGTGGGCTCTGCCCTGCTTGCTCTCCTTCCCCTGGGCCTTCTGAGCCCAAGGTGGAGGATGTCACAAAGTCCCTCCTTCCGGACTCACTGGCTTGAGTCGAGAGGTGATTATGTCCCCCTGCCCTCATCTCCCGAAGGACCTGATCCCAGCCCTAAGACACTACACACAATGTGCCTATAAGGAGAGCCCAGGACCATAGGACAAATGCCACTCAATGTCCCACCGAGTCTGGCACAGCTGGGGCAACCAGCTCTGTCACTGACCAGCTGTGTGACGCTGGGCAAGTTGCTTAACCTCTCTGAGCCTCCGTTTCCTGCTTCAAATGGGGATCATAATAAACAAGTTGCTCCTCACCCCTGGGTCTCCGTTTCCTCTTCTATAAACTGAGGTTGGATGGTCTATTTCTAAAGTCCTGTTTCGCTGAGCAGGTCTTAGACCCCTGGTGCTAGGAGTGGGATTTGCCCCGCTCTTCGAGAGACCTAAGAAGGGAAAACAGTCCCACCGTGGCTCCCAACCTGCAAGAAAGCCCCAGCAGTCCTAGAGCAGATCTAAAGCTGGGGTGAAACCTCCTTGTTCTGTTGAAAAAGAGGCAAAGGTTGCCAATCAGAGGCTGCTTGAGTACGTAATCAGAAATTTTAGCTTAGGAGGAGAGATTGGGGTGGGGGTGGTGGAGAGGAAGGGAGAGAGAGAGTGTGAGAGAAAGAGAGAGAGAGAGAGACAGGGGAGAAGAAAGCCCACTTCAAGGCCAGTTCCCCTCCCCTGGCTGGAAACCTGTGTGTGCGAGCGGATGAAGGGAACAGAGCAGAAGCAAAGGCTGGCCTTCTGATGGAGCATGTGGTGCCCACTTTGAACGATGGCCTTTGTGCCTGCCTATTCAGGGCGGCCTCAGGACAATGGGGGGCAGACACGCAGGGGAGGACAATGACAGGGACATCCTGCCTGCTGCTTTGCATTCCCTTTGAAGTGGCTCTGCCCTGGGCCCCCGCAGGCTCCAAAAAGAATGCTTTTGTTGCCCGCTCCAAAGATGCTGTAAGATGCTGAGCAAAAGTAACCGGAGGGGATCTGCTCGATTAAAAAAGAAAATTAAAGATAAGAAACAAATCAAGCCGGCCACGTGGGGGCTGGCGGCAGCTTTGAACCCTGAGAAGAGAAGGGACATCGTGATCCAATCCTATCTCCCCTCCGGGGAAGTGACTGACTTCTGGGGGTCACGCTCAATGGAAACTGGGGGCCAGGGTGGGGAGTCCTAGCTTGCTGGGGTCTCCTAGAAGTTCTCCAGAGCTGGAGCTGGGACTCTGAAAGCCCACTCCAGTGCTGGTGCTTGGGCAGAAAAATGCGGGAGGCAAAACTGCCAAGAACTGTACTGTTTACTGAATTCGGTGCGTGCCAGGCATGGGGCTAAGTGCTTGCTTTATTGCCTGTGTGACCAGCTCAAAAGTGCTTTGCTCTGGATCATGTGATGAATGTGGGAACGCAAGATAACTCCACGTCCTAGAGGTGGAGGTCGGCAGCAGAACTACCTGAATCAGGAGGCTACATTGTTGGATTCAGGGCTGTGGGGAGTAGGTGGAGCCGGTTGAGCACTGCCAAGTGCCAGAGGGTGCCATTCTTACCATCGTCATGGTAACTCCTGCAGTTGTGCAGTGTACAACTTGTACATCTGTACATGGTGCCCCTGCCAGGGATGGTGAAGTGATACATGAAGGGTCCTCATCAGGAATCCACACCTGCAAATATTGTTAACAATATCAACATCAAGAATTCATATATTCGCGTAAGGATTGTTAGAAACAGTTTTTTTCTTGGTGGCAAGAATGGAATTCGACATAGGGGGTTGGTTGGTAAGGTTGGATAGGCCCCACTGCCTGTGAAAAAGATGTAAGCCCTGGGAAGCCCAGCAATCCAACACTGGCTCAGCATAGTGTCTCACTCATTGTAAGTGCTCAGTAATTGTTATGAATACCCCCATTCTCCTGCTGAGGGGGCTGAGGCTCAGAGAGGTGAAACAACTTGCCCAAGCACACACAGCTGGCAGTGGTGGTGGCAGATGTTGGGGTGTCTGGGGCCCTGCGGCCGGGGTCTGGCCTGACTCTGAGAAGGTGCCCTCTTTCCACTGGGTGTGAACGGGGTCAGACCATGGCTTTGTGAACCATCCCCTCAGGTCCCATGTGCCAAGGCCCCTAGCTCCACAGTATCAGGTGCCTTGACCTTGAGCCCCGGGGCCATCAGACCTTTTGGACCTGCCCTAAACATCCAGGGAACTCTTCATGCCTGCCATGCCCTGGGCTTGCCCCCAGAGGTGCTTTTTCCACCAAGTACTCAAAGGGACAGAACTGAAGAAGATTTCGGATTGGTGGACAATCATCGTGGTCCCTTTCTATCATCTGCAGGCACCCAGCCCTGCTTCTGGGCTGGCTCTTCTTTGGAGGACTCCTGGGGGTGGCAGCTCTCTTTGTCTACACTGGGGAGGGTCTGAAGTGCCTGGGCGTTTGTCCTTCGCTAGTGCGGGTGTGAAAGCTCGGTTGCTCGGACACTTCAGAGTCCCCTGTGGGATCAGATTGAAGCTGTCCCCTTTGGGCTTGCCTGAAAGCACACCTTGCTTGGTCCTGCCCTGTCCTGGCCTGCTTCCCCAATTCCCACGCCTTCAGGCTTTCCCGGGAGCACTTCCTAAACACACTGTCGGAATCCTCACCTTGGCTCCCGGGGATGCTGCACCCACAGAAAGCCCACTTGGCAGGAGAAGGCCCAGCGTGCAGCTCTGCTCCGTCTTGCGTGGGAACCAATTTACCAAAGTAAGGCTTTCCCCTGAGAGAATCCGACCGGCACAGGTGCCTGGGGCCGGTGCCCTGACTGCCGTCTCTGACACTCTCAGGGAGGCCCTCCTGCTCGTCCAGCTAGTGAGGGGCTGAATTAGGACTCGAACACGGGTGTTTTGTCACAAGTCTATGGCCTAAAAACAAACATTACTCCTTCTGCCCGCAAATGCGCACAGCACATTTACTGTCTGCAGGCCCTGTACCTGGGACCTTTCTGACTAGCTCCTGTTCCAAGTTCCTTCCCACTGCCCCGCAGGTGAGAATAGGCCAAGGGAGACACAGAGGCCACGTCAGGGACAGACTGTGAGCTGACAGGAAGCAGAGGGCCTGGGAGCCCAAGAAGGGTCATGAGAGCCCAGGGATCAGTGCTTTTTCTGTCTGTCTGCCTGCCAGTGTCTCTGGGTAACCGGTCCCTTTCAGACTCCTTGGACACCCTGGCTGTCCCGGCTTGCTGGCCTCTCGGACAGGCATCCCAGCCTCCATCCCTGGGGCTGCTTCTTTGGACTTCACCAGGGTTCCAAGAAGTCCTCAGTGGTTCTCAAAGCAAAGGTCTGGTTACCCTCAGCTCCTGGGCACTTAGCAGCCCACTTAGCAGGCGAGCATAGGCGGGTGGCCTGTGACTCCTCATCACCGCCCCCCCTCCCGCCCCCCAGGCTTGTGGTGGGTGAAGCTCCTGCTTCAGGCAGCTCCTGGCACTCCGAGGGGCTCTAGCCTAGTACCTGAGTGGCCTACTAGCCTGAGCCCCTCCCGGGTAGAGCAAGAGCCTGAGAGGGACCTTCGTTTACTGGATCCAGTGTGTGCAACAAGCTACGTAATGTGCCAGGCACTGAATGGGGAGAAAAGATGCACAGTGCCAGCTTTCTGCTCTCTGGAGCACGGGGCTCAGTGTACTGGCCTGGCAGGCTCCAAGCAGCCAGGAGTGACTGGATGCCAGTAGCCAGTAGGCTGAGTCAGACAGACAGGATCTCAGCAGAAGGAGAGGAAGCCTGTTCTCAGGAGATCAGGAGGGCTTCCTGGAGGAGGGAGCATGAACTGAGTTTTCCTGGAGCCACAGGGCTGTAGAGAGAATCAGGCCACTATTCCTACCTTTTTGGGGGTTGTTGCCCAAGCCTGGCCTCGTGTTTGGCCTGTCTTATTTCCCATAAGCCTGCGAAGGTGATCTTGTCCTTTCTTGATTCTAGATGACAAAACTGAGGCACAGAGAGGTTGCAGAGCCACACAGCTGGTGACTGGTATGGCCCAGCTTGGAGCTGTCTGTTTTGGGGGCACACAGATCCTGCAAAGGAGTAAGTCACTGTCATTCAAGGCCATATGTTCTCCAGTAGGAGGGAGGCACCCTGTGGGTATAGGATGAGGACTGGAAGAGGTGGGGACGAAACTTTAAAAAATTGGGCTCTTGCAGGATGAGGAATTTGTTCCAGGCAGAGGAGGGCATCCTGTGCAAAGAGATCACGTGCTAAATCTTGAAGGCGAGAGAAAGCCCATCAGGAGGAGCTGAGGGGCCGGGAGAGATGAACCTGGGGACAGCATTTAGCACGGAGTAGGCACTCGATCATTGTTTATCGGATGAACGAATGCATGCGTGAATGAATTGTATCCCCATAGTAGGAGTTCAATAATTTGTTGAATGAATGAATGAACGAACTGAATTTCCTTCGCCCGGCTCCCACCAGGCACGACAGAACTACTCGCTGAGTTAACGACTGCGTTAACGAAGCGGTGACGTCACGGAACTCGCAGGGGGCGCTAAGCGTCGCGCCCGCCGCCGGCCTGCCCTTGCTCTGGGGTCCCCGCCCCCACCGGTGCGCGCTCTAACGCGGAGCAGATGGCGGGCGGCGGGCGACGGGCGGCGGGCGGGGCGGAGCGCCCTAGCGGCGGCAGCCGGGCCTGATTAGGGCCCCTCCCGCTGGCGGCCGCGGGCGCTTTGAAGTGAGCCGCGGCCGG